>NW_024581117.1:2751566-2765969 GCF_017639235.1 Corvus kubaryi
CGCGGCCGCGCCCTCGGCCGGCGCTCCTCGGGAGCAGCAGTGGGCGGGCGCGCGGCCCGGCGGGCGGAGGGCTTGGCGGGCGCGCGGCCCCAGGCTGGGGACACTCTTCAGCAGCAAGCGCTTCGAATGTGGTGCCGTCACACAACGGTCTTTTAGTCTTTGGGGTCTTTTGGTACAACTTACATCCTCTAACAAGTGACACCAGTGGCAGAGGCGCTCGCTACACTGGGCGCTCCCAAGGGTAGCTCTGCAGCGGGTGGCCGGCATACTTGCATAAAGTAATCTTGTGTTCCCTCGAAGTGCCTGAAACGCCCCCTTCTGCTTAGAAAAGCAGTGGTGTTGGTCAGGCCAGCGAGCGCCGCGGTCCCGCGCGGTGGCAGTGCCGCTTAGCTCGAAGAGCGGCTCCGTCCGCCCAAAGCCGCGGGTGGAGCTCCCCGGGGGTCACTATGCCCCCATGGTGAGAGATTTCCGTGCAGCCCCCCTGTAGGAGCCCTGTCGGCTGATCACAGCTCTGGACCGAGCTGCGAGTAGTTTCACTGTCTCAAAATAAAAATGTCTCAATAAGTAAGACCAACAGTGACATGCCGGGAGACTCAGCCAGGCTTTTTTCCGCAGAGGACGGGCTCCTAGGCAGGTGAAATATCAGTGCCTCTTTCATCAGCCACAGTAACAACAAAATCTTAGCCCTTCAGCCACAATTGCCCAAAGAATGCCGATTGCAGTCTTGATTTCTGTGATGAGGCTGTCTTTATCCTGATCGTTCTTGGGAAACTAACACCTCCTCTATCATAACTTCACTGTATATACCACCTTGTTTTGAAATTAATTTTATCCATATTACAGGAACTTGAAACCAAATCAGAGTTCTTGCTATGTTTCAAAAGGCAGGATTAAAGACAGCCCTGTCACTATAACTGTCTTCTCTCGTCATTTTGGGGTGCTGATAGGTCTGTGCACACCACCATAAAATAAAATATGGTGTATCCTCTTCAGGTTATTCCAAGCCCTGAACATAATCATTACATCTCTCCTGGCTTTCATGTAGACCCACTTTTGCAGGGCATGACTGGACTTAGTGTCCTTTCAAGCTTCAGTTTCATTCAAGAGATCACAAACTGTTGTGCATCAATGGAATTAATGACAGTAAGTTCAGGCAATTATCACCTCACAGAAAGCTTTACAAAATCCTGGTAATAGAGTCAAATCTCTCAGGCTCTGAAATGCTTCAAATTAAAAGCAGAATATTTTAACTCAACAAAGGAAAAATATTATTTCTGCACAGTTCTTATGTTGTAAAATGTAGTTACCCATGATAAACAAAAATTCATGAAGAAATTTTCATGAATATGATAAAGTAATAAAATACTGTATAAAAATGTTCATTTAGATAACTGTACTTGCTCTGAACAGTTGATTTATTTAGTAGAAAGATTAAACTACATGTGTTTTCAGTGCAAAGAAGGAATTGGAAAGCTATTTTGTCCTGTTCTAATCTGGAGAAAGACATTAGCACCATCACATTACTGCACCATATCAAAAAACTCACCAAATCTTTGCACACCTCTTTGGAGCCTTTTGGTATCAATTGCTGCATCTACACTAGATCTCCTCAGGATGCATTGTATTCAGAAAGTTTTTTAGAAATTTTTGAAATATTTTTATTTAAATATTCTACAAGTTTGAATCAAAATTATGCTGTATATGAAGGATGACAGACAAAAGGGTGCCATCCTTGACTGTAATGTCCTTGCAGCTTTAGTAGGCACTTTGAAGGTCACAGTATTTCTGGAGAGCGATGAATATGAGGAATTCAGAAATATTTCAGCAGTAAGATTAGAGATTTGGTGTTCTGTGGGATTTGGCTTTTTTTTCATGAAGTCTCAAAAGAGAAAACAAAAAAGTCTAGCTGCTCAGAGAGATTCCACAATGACAGCCAAAACCAGTGTTTGCTATAAATATATCTTACCTTTATCTGTACAATTCTGTTTTATAAAATTAATGTAAAGCTTTAGAAAAATTCTTAGTTTTCTGATGCTCTGAGCTGTCAATCAAAACAAAATTTCTGTAAGAGATTCCAACCCCCAAACTGATTAAAAGTCTTGCATGACAGATGAAAGTAATTTGCAATCTCTTCATTTGCTTGCAGCTGTCAGAAATCCACAACATCACACACATCACAACACCAGAAGTTTATGTACAAAAAGGAGACAGAGGAGTCCCGTAGCTTTATTCATGAATAAAGGGAGAGGTCATGGGGCAATTTCCCATGGGGTCTCTCAGATTGCTGGAGGATGCAGCCTCCTTTTTATCCTGATTTCCTGGCCACATTTCCTTCTCTCTTTCCCCATTGGCTGAGGTACTTGAGAGGTACAGACTTCCCGAATCACCTCATACAGACCCCCTTCTAATGTGCATCCCCCCCCTCCCCGCCCCCATCCTTTTTCTTTGTATCTCTATTCTTTTCCTCTAAGTCCAGGAATTTAGCATGGCCTTGGATGAGTAACTGTCTGTGTCAATTAGTGGAATTCCCCTGGAATTTATGTTCCTCCCGTTGTTTCTTTCACCTATCAGTATCTGGCTTTTATCTACCAGCAGGCACACTGTTTGTAAAAACACCTCCCTCTCATTCCTTTCACAGCTTTTCACTACGTGAAATCAGTGTGCGATTGTGAAGTTACGAATTTACACAAACAACAGAGACTGACAAGGAAAACCTGAATTTTACTGTCGAAGCAAACCCAAACACTCTGCCTGGAATTTTACACCAAAAAAGTAACAGCGATGGCTTCAGCATGGTTACTTACTTGCATGCAAAGCCTGAACCTCATGGTTGCAGCACTAGGCATAGGCGTCTAACCTTCCTGACAACAGGTTAGTCATGTTAAGTCAAGTAGCCTGACGAAGTGGCTACTCCATCCATGTTCTCTCCACAGCTGGATTTTTCACATGCACAGAACAACCCTACACAAGCTGGCCTAGCAGGTGCAGATGTGGAATATGACATCTTTGCCAACGGAGCTCTTACTTATTTTTCTTTTCTTTTTCCTTTTCCCTTTTCTTTTCTTTGCCCCTTTCTGGGGCAAAAATGCCTAATTACAAGAGACAGAATTGAGAACGGAGGCTGTTTCTCTGATCTTTACAGCTCAGTACTTAATCACCAGCAAGGGTCGTCCTCACCTTGACCTTTCTTACAGACACTTTCTCATCCCTGCACATTTCATTTTCTAGTGCCTACATCTCTCCTGCCTGAGGAAGAAGCATGCTGAATACATCACATGGCTCGAGGTCCCATTCTGGGGCAGGACACCAGAACAGGTAGAGAGGGTAACATTGTGCCACTTAGAAGATCTAAATTTTCCAGCAACGCAATCCTACTAAGCAAACTTCACTGCATGAAGTCTTGAGCCAAACAGAGAGCTGCATCACCAAAGATGGACATGGTTATAGAGGAATACACCTAATGCTGAGAGCTTTGTGTGTGAGCTGGATATTTGCCCTGGCTGGCAGCAAATGGCTGGAGCCCCACCCAAAGAACCATGAACAGCCATTGACCTTCTGCTAACAAAGGGCACAGGGACCTGTGGTCCTGGCTGGTAGGGGTGGGGGTGGCCTAAGGACTCTGCAGGACCCAATGAACAAGGAGGAGACCCCAGCCCAAATATCACCACTGGACCAAGAGGCACGTGCAAGGGGCGTGAAGGGTGGGTGTATGGACTGTAAGGGTGTAAAAGCCCAGCGATTCCATAGGAGCGGCGTGTGCTGCTATGGTGTCGCTGCGTAACAATTAAAATATTTCAAGGAACCCACCTTCCGGGACTCTGCTATGGAAAATGTGAGGTCAGGATGGTAAAGGAAACGTGTTTGACAGTGTGAGTGTGGTGTGTGTAGGGATTCAAATGGGGCACCTGTCAGGTCACTAGAGCCACCCACTGCAAAGGGGTCTCAGTCCCAGCAGTGAAAATCTCACAGATTGTGAATGTGACTCCTAGAGCAGAATCTGAATGCTCAGACAGGAAATCTGGAAACTTGAAAAATGTAATAATAAAGACTTAGATAAAAGATTTTATTACCACTGCGAAGTTTTTATGTAAGTCCATATTATGACATAGTAACAATAAAGTTACATGCAGTGTGATTGTTTGCTATTATCTACCTAAAGGTCATAACATAAAGTGCGTGCTTTAAAGAGGTAGAATACTTCTTTTCATCTTTATTTGTCATGTTTGTGTTCTGTTTCAGGGTTAGTTGGTTTTATTTCCAGAAGAGTTTATTATCCTCAAACTTCATAATTGTCATTTCCATCTTAAGTCTAACTAGCCAGATAGAACACAGGTATTTTTCCTGCTTACTCTTGAATCCTTGCTCTCTACCCTTTCACAATTTCTGTCTTATGTCATGTATGATAAAAGGTACTCTTTGTTGTAATAAGCAGGATTTGATCTGATTGTAGGTTGTACTGTGTTTCATTATCTCAGCCCTTCAACTCTCAGAAAGAACTTTTCTTTGTTTCTACACTAAAACATTAATGCTTTAACACATACTTATGACTGTGTACTGAAAAGCAGTGTGTTTTAAGCCCTTTAGGCCACGTACATTCTACATGCACATTTTCTCTTCCAGGGGCAGGATCTGGTGGAAAAGTTCACGTCTTTCTGGTTATTGTTATTACAACATGAAAGACCATTGTTCTGAACAGTTAAAATATCGATGTGGCATCCACTAACTTCTTCCTTCTCTTGTGTTGCCTCTATTAAAAAAGTTCTATCAGTTGGCATTAGAAAACTTTACAAGATCCATGTAAAGAAGTTAATCTGCTGCCAGGCCCTCAAATGTCATCACAAAATAGAATGTGTACCTTGGGGCAGCATAGGTTAAATATGGAGATATTCAGGTGCTCACAATGCACTGCACCATTCCCAATATCTACAGTTCTGTATGACAGCTCATAATGTTAATTCCATCCATCACTGGAGTTCTTTAGCAGCTACGCGTGCTATCTGAAGCATTAGGCATGTAGCTTTGGAAAGTGATGAAGAGTATTTGCAGTTTGGTTTTGGGTGTAATTACTACTCCTCTACAACAACATTATATTACCAGAACTGTTTACCATGGACTATTTTTAGGGCTGAAGGGTTTTTAAGGGAGTCAGGTCCAAGCATGTGGAAACCTATTTGCTCATTTTGGAAACAAATGTTACAAGCTGCAGCATTTTCTTTCTGGCCTGGTAAGCAATGCCTGACCTGGCACAGTAATGGTAGGACTTTACCGTGTAACACTGACTTTGAGAAGCTAGGATAGCGTTGCAATAAACAAGAATATGCCTAAGCAAAAATTTGAGGATTTTTAGTTAGTTTAAAAGAGCAGTCAAAACAAACTCAACTATAATTCATAATGAAAGGGCTGCTGATCTCAGGATGGATAAGGAATACTGCAGCCCTGTACTATAGCCTCTGCATTGGAAGACCTGGCAGACTTTTCCCGTTATCCAAAGGGGCATTAGTTAATAAGTTGTATGCTGCAAACCTGCTCTTCCCTGCACTTTTCTATTCCTGCCAGCAGTGACGTTTGCTAACACTCTTACAAGGCAGCAATCTGCAGCATACGAACTGCGAACAAAATAGATCTGAAGAAAAAAAAACCTCGCCATTTTTACAGCTCCATGGCTTCTCTGTGCTCCTGGTACTGGCCTCAAAATTTAGCTACTAATGTAAGAAATGCAAGTTATGTTCTCAGGCTGAAGCAGCCTCACGTTGAGGTGAAACTTGTGTTTTAGTTCTCTACCACACTCAGTGTAAAGCAGCTCTTCCTCATGTTGAGGTGAAACTCCTTGTGTTTTAGTTTAGGGCCACTGCTCCTCGTCCTAACGCTGGGCACCACTGAACAGAGTCTGGCACCATCCTCATAAAATACCATCTGCCTTAAGAAACTCCTAAAATTCCCGAATCGAGGCCCGTGACAACGTCTCCTGCCCACTTCTCACACCGCCGGGTGAATGCAGCTGTAGAGCTACGGGCGCCTTACTGCCACGGGCACCGCTGCTGGACGGGGCGTCTCCGCGGGCGGCCCCGCCAGCGCCATAACGGCCGCGCCGTCCAGACCGCGCCCGCCCGCCCTACGATCCCCGCGGAGGCGGCTCACGGGGGCACCCTCCCAGCCGGCAAGTTCGCTCCCAGTTCTGTCGGCCGCTGAGGGCAGGGTCCCGGCAGGGGAAAGGGAAGGGCTTCCCCCCCCACCCAGGGAAGCGAAGCCACGACCCCTGTCCCACCGCCAGGCGGCCCCTTTAACCCGCCGGGCGCGCCAACTCCGCTGCGCTGCCACGGCATTGGCCCGCGCAGCCCGCCCACAGCCACAGCGCGCCAAACCTGCCCGGGCGCGCCACCCTGCCTCCTCCCGCCCCCGCTGCGGCGGCCCAATCAGCGCCTCCCCCGGCGCCGTGCGCCCGACGGCTGCCCAATAGGATGGCAGCAGCCGCACGGCCTCGCCCTCGGGCCCCGCCCCTAGAAGGCGCGGCCGCCGACTTTCCCGCCCAGCGGTTGGCCGGCGGGAACAGACTCCCCGTGACACTCGCGCCGGGCCGGATGATTGGCTGCGCTCGGGCGCGAAACGTAACGCGGGAAAACCTGGGGCTCGGCCCGGGCGGCGAGCGCGGAGGTACCGCGGCGGCGGCGGCGGCTCCTGCTCGGGTATCGCCGGGACCGGGGCTACTAGCGGGGCCGGCTTCGCTTCGGAAAGGTGCGGGGACTCTGTGACTGCTTCGCTCCAACTGCTGCCATGGCGGGGGGCCGCCGCTGACTTGGCGGATCGGCTCGGGGTGGCCGCGGAGGCGGAGGGCAAGGCACCGAGACCACAGGGAGCCGCCGTCCTCAGTGATGAGCGGCTGAGGCGGGCCCGGACGGCGACAGGTGGCGACGGCCGCGGGACATCCGTGCAGCTGCACGGTCCATCCCGGGACACGGGCGCGGACACCGGGGCCGTGCCGCCGCGGAGCGCCCTCCTTTTTCTCTCTCTCTCCGCACTCCCTTCGCCGCTCTCCGCGAGGGGTCGGAGATGGCGGAGCGGCTCCAGCCGGGCCCCCCCCCGGTGATTTTTTGCCAGGACTCCCCGAAGCGCGTCCTGGTCTCCGTTATCAAAATCACCCCGATCAAACCCTCCTCGGGGGGGAGCGGGGGCGAGGAGCCGATGCCCGTCCCGCCCGTCCCCACCAGCCCCGGCTTCAGCGACTTCATGGTCTACCCGTGGCGCTGGGGCGAGAACGCGCACAACGTGACCCTCAGCCCCGGCGGCGGCGACAGCACCGCCGGCCCCTCAGCCCTCCCGCCGCCCCGCGGGGGAGCGGGCAGAGTCCCCGCCGGGGACGAGGAGCAGGCGGGGAGCCCGGGGAGCGGCGGCCGGCACCGGCACCTGAAGGTGAGTGCGCGGCGGGCGGGGGCGGGCGGCCGCGCGCTTCCAGGGTGACTCCGCGGCGCGCGCCCCTCCCGCGCTTCCGCCCGGGCATTTAAAGTGAAGTCATTTCCGGCAGCGGCGCGCGCGCCCCGGGGAAAGGCAGGGGACGGAGCAGCTGCCCGTCCTCCCCCCCCTTTTAAAAGTAAAAAAAAAAAACCCTTAAAAAAGCATCCTCGCCATTAGAAAAGCCCCCTTGTTATCTCTCTCCTCGCATCTGGAGTGCTTTGTCCCGTTGCGGGCTCCTCGGTACAAGGGACATGGAGCTCCTGGAGTGGGTCCAGTGTAGGACAACAAAGATGGTTAAGGGACTGGAGCACTTCTCTTATGAGGAAGGGCTGAGGGAGCTGGACCTGTTCAGCCTCGAGAAAAGACGACGGAGGGGGGACCTTATTAATGTATATAAATACCTAACAAGGCTGCCAAGAGGATGGAGCCAGGCTCTGGTTGGTTGTGAAAAGCTACAGAAAAAAAGGCGGCAGTCAGAAACTGATGCACGGGAAGTTCCACCTCAATATGAGGAGGAATTTCTTTACCTCGTTGGTGACTGAGCACTGGCACAGGTTGCCCAGAAAGGTTTTGGAGTCTCCCTCACTGGAGATACTCGAGAACTGCCTGGACACAATCCTGTGCCATGTGCTCTAGAATGACTCTGCTTAAGCAGGGAGTTTGGAGCAGATGACCCTCTGTGGTCCCTTCCAACCTGACCCATTCAGTGATCCTGTTGTCAGTTTTCCCGTGTTCCTGAGCACATGGTGGTGCCTGTCGTCTCCCCTCCTGCACCGGCCACAGCACAGCCTTTAGGAGTGAGTTAGAAATGGGCTGGGCACAGTCTGGTGTGGCTCTGTGCTGTTACAACACCATCCTTGGTCGTGCTGTCGCTCTAGGGGATGCTGTGCCCATTGGCCAAACTGCAGGGGGGAGGAAGTGCCTGAGTTTAGTTCCCTCGTTATTTACACCCAGGATGGAATAAGACGTGGCCGTCCAAGAGCAGACACCGTCCGAGACCTGATCAGTGAAGGAGAGCACTCTTCCAGCAGGATACGCTGCAATATTTGCAACAGGGTTTTTCCACGAGAGAAGTCACTGCAAGCCCATAAACGAACTCACACCGGTAAGTAAAAGGAAGGTGTGAATAGCTGGGGTGAGCCACTTAGGAAGCACCTGGGAAGGAATTAACCTCCCCCCCCCCCCCCCTCCAAAGCAAGCATAAAGGAACCCCAAAGAACTCGACCTGTTATGATTTTATTGTAACTGCTAAATTAATCATACTTTGCTCCCAGTGCTTGTTAGTCAATCAAAGTCTTTGTAACCATGTTTGTCGTGGGGAAGTGTAGCAGCGATTTGGGCTATAATAGTGTAGGCAAATTGTGTAAACATTTTATCTATTGATGTCACGGGCTTACTTCATAAGAGAGAGAACTAGTCTTGAGCTTGGTGCTTTGTACTTGAGCTTGGAAGCACTTTTTATCCTGATTGCCTCTTTTTTGTGATTTGTTTCCTCATTGCTGATGTATTTTTCACATTACAATTGAAGTTTTGCTGTAAGAGGTTACAGTAACTTAAGAAGTGGCTGGCAACTTCAGAACTGTAACATCCTAAGAAGTGTGCTTAAATATTGAGAGAAGAGTTCACATGCTTAAAATCACCACCCAGTTGTTTCTTCCCCATCACCTACAATTCATTTTCTAGGGTGGAGGTGGTCATCCTAATTTAGTGAACTGTATTGAGAAAGAAAGTTGCAGTTAAGTTAAAATATATGATGAACTCACTCAATACTCAGCTGAGCTTGAACTGAAGATGTTGTTTGGGGTTTCTTTAAACCAAGCAAATCCATTTTTTTCTTCAACAGCTCTCCATATTTGCAGTAAAATATGAACAAATGTAGCTCACAATACAGACACAACCACCAGCACTGCCCCAAAACCAGCCAAACAAAATCCCACAAAAGCCTTGGCTCTCACCATCTCCTTCTGACTCAAGTCACTATGACTAATCTAGATAATGATATTAAACAGCAGTTTCCTCATGTTTTTTGGTCAAAAGATGTTACTTCACTTGGTCGTACAGTGTGTTGAACTTGTAAGAGCTACTTAACTGAGTAGAGCTTACCCTGGTGTCATTCCTCTGAATTAGTGACCAGACTCACCCTCATTTTGTTGCCTTCCTGAGGCTGGTGGCATGGCATGCCTTTGTGTAGCGTGTTCAGTCAGATCTGCATGAGGAAGGAGACACCTGCTCTCTTTGTTCTTCTGGTTGCATTTTGCATGGAGAAATCTTCCTTGATGACTGTCCTAAGAAAAGTTAAACCTGGTATAAGTTTTCTTGTGCAGCCTCCATCATTGTAACTTTTCTCAAATGTGAGATATTTCTCCTAATGAGATATTTCTACAGCCTCATAGAAATGTTGACCTCAGATATTTTACGCTAATTCAGGCTATGGTAAGCATAAAATTTATTGCAACTTGATATTACAAGTTGTGGTTACAACTTGAATTACATTACTTGTCCATTTACTTCATATATTTCTTGCTCTACAGGTGCACAGTTTCACAAGACAAAGCTTATGTAGTGCTATCTAAGAGTCTTAAATCAGAAAATATGACAAGGAAAAATACAGTTTCTTTTTCTCCTCTTTGGAGATAAGTATATTGTCCAGTGGCATAGAGCATGCATTTCAAGGTACACCAGGACTTTTTAAGTAGGTGTAAGTTTCCGAGTGGGTAAAATGAGAGCTTGCTTATGCAAGTTTCAAGCCAGGGACCACCACTGGATCCTATGGCACTTCTGATTATCTTTCACAAATCTCTTCTGTTACTATTTTTAAGGTGAAAGGCCTTATTTATGTGACTACCCAGATTGTGGGAAAGCCTTTGTACAGAGTGGGCAGCTCAAAACTCACCAGCGACTCCACACAGGAGAGAAACCTTTTGTCTGCTCAGAGAATGGTGAGTTATCAGAGAACAATTTGCTGCTTTCTGGAGTCAAATTTTGGTGGAACTTTTAGGGCAGGGAAGAGCCATGCAGAATCTGCCTAATTCTTCTGCAAGTATGTATCTAAGTATTGCATACATTCTCTGTCAGTGGACACTAATGCATAAAATGATGGGGCATGTTATGAACTGCAACTAGATCACTCAGTTTTCAATGAAACTTAGGGGTTTTGTGAATAGGAAGGTTGGATTTCATCCCACAGATGTTACACTTTCTTTGGTTGCCTGCTTTCTGTAACACATTTTTCAATGTCACTTCGTGTTTTTTTAAGGCTGTTTAAGCAGGTTCACACATGCAAACCGTCATTGTCCCAAACATCCATACGCCCGACTGAAGAGGGAGGAGCTCACGGACAGGCTGAGTAAGAAGCAGACGGCTGACAATAAAGCTGTGGCTGAGTGGCTAGCAAAGTAAGTTCCCTCATGGTGTCACTTCTCTCAAAATACTTAAAAGGGTGGTCTGACACAGCATTTATTCTTCAGGATAGTAAAACCCCAAGAAACCAAAACTAGATGTTCTTCCAGTACACATCAGCACAGTTTGCATATCCTTGAAGAATTATGAACTCCTCGTCAAGACACAGTTCCTCATGAAATCTTTTTCTTACTGTTTTGCTTTGTTTTGTTTTGTGTTTGCTCTCTGCTTAAATACTTCTCTTTGCTTGCTCAACATCTGCTAATACTTTATTAGCTAGTGCTACAGTTTTGCTGAATTTGCATTTTTATGAGGGGCTGTGTATGCCATGGGAGAAATGCCTGCTGAGAACACCATGGAGACACAAAATCTGTCACAGATGTTCACTTGGGCACTTTACACTTAAAATACTGAATAAAGGAGGTTTCTGACAGCTTAAATACTACTGTATCAGGGCTGAAAGATAAAGCCAAATGCAGTGCCCAGCTGGATGCAAGCTAGTGCTAGGGAGGTTTTTGCGCATTTTGCATTGTTGGTGTGCGAGTCAGTATTTTACAAGTATTCCCCACATTTGATGTTATAGATACTGGGAGACTAGAGAGCAGCGTGCCCCTGCTTTGAAGACCAAAGCAATCCAGAAAACGGATCAGGAACAGCAGGACCCAATGGAGTATCTTCAGTCTGACGAGGAGGATGATGAAGAGAAAAACAGCGCTCATTCAGCTGCCCGCCACCGCCGCCTCCAGGAGCAGCGTGAACGCATGCATGGTGCACTGGCACTCATTGAGCTGGCAAACTTAGCTGTGGCACCCCTGCGACAGTAGATAGGAGGAGCAGTCTCTGCCCATAAAAAATGTACTTTCTGGTATTACTTAACCAGTTAGATCCCAAGCATAAGCTAAGCACCTTATTTGCTTATAATAGGCTGCTATTCTGTAGAATTTATGAAGAATGTTGTTGCCCCATAACATGGGGTGAGAGAATTGCACTTTTGATAAGGTAGAAGACAGATGTAAAATTTCTAAGTATTTTGTAAATATGGGACTGCGTAAGGCAGGGTTGACAAATTTATGTGTCGTGGGAAGCTAGATTTTGCAAGGTTAACTCATTTATTTGAAGCAGATTTCACAGGAAACACTTTCTGAGCAAAGTGTTCACGATTAGCAGGATGGTACATGTGGCCAAAGAAGGCTGACAAAAAAGTATTTATCTGACTATTTAAGCAAAGTGATGGGTCTGGGGATATTGTTAAACAGCAATGAAACCATGTTTTTCTAATGTCAGTATATCTTTACCTAGCATCTCCAAGGCGAAGGGCAAAGGTTAGTTATCTCAACTTGTACAGGGAAAGAAAATGCTTCATGCAGGGAATATCTTCACTGTGACTGCTCAAGGTATGAGGCTTGACTTTGCTGCTTCATGTTTTTTTGATTTGATTTCAGCAGAATCTCTTGGTAGCACTTGTTATTCCTAACATGTGTAGTTGGGAAGTTTTGCACATTGTTTTATCTGAAAATGATTAGTCTTGCAAAGTCTAGAAAAAGGTAAACAATTGGTAATATTTTTTCAGGTGTTTTTGGACCCTGTAGTGATTTGGCACTTGATTTTGTTAACAAAGGGGTTATTTACAGGGTGGTATGAATTTGTAGTAAACTATGCTAGGTCTTCTATTAGCAAACACTAAGTTTTAAAGTATTGCTTTTATATAATGATTAGCAAATAGAAGCCTCCATACTTACCGTGCATAAAGCCACCTTACTGCTTTACTCCAGGATAACATGCCGATTTTTTGTTCACTAACCATAGCACAGCTATAAATTAAACACTGCAGAAAAGTATTCACTATACAATTAGAAAATAGGCTTCCAAAGGTAGTTACAAGTGTGTTAACAGTGTGATTTCATATATTTCCCAAATAAATGAAGTTACAGAACGCTGCCTAGTACTCAGATGCTGATATAAAATGTTTAACAGGGTATCTTGTCACTTTGTGAATGTTGTATACTTTCAGTAGCATTGCCTCATGGTGATCTTTTTCCATATTTTGCTTTGAAGGCAGCCAGAGATTCCTAATATGCTAACAAAACTTTGTTTTCAGATTGGACTTTTTGTGTGTGGTTTTGTTGTTGGTTTTGTTGTTGGTGGTTGTTGTTGTTAAGCTACTGCTTAAGGGGATATTAATAATGTGTATTTACTGACCTGCTTGCTTTAACTTCTTCCTCTCATTGGAAGTCAGGAAATTCAGATGAGAAGGGAAGCCTCTTTCCCTCTCACTTAAACTGAAAAGGAGGAAAATGTTTTATCGATCAGTTGATATAGGCTGACCAGATGCATACAGCTGTTCCAGAAAAGTAGCATGGTTTTACATCAGAAACTGCAGCTGTTGAAGTATGTTCTCTGATAACCTGTTGTGGTTGAAAATCTCATTAACCCAGTTTGTTTAAATCTTGTGTTCATGCACTTAACTAAAAAGTAATTGAATAATTAAAAAAAAAAGTCTCTTTCATTGAATGTAAATAATTTTGCACCAGTGATACGGTTTAACTTCTGCTTCAGCTTCTGAAAAAAACAGGAAACACTAGTCATACTAGGCTTCTTAGCCTATGTAAAACTGGTAATTCATTCAGGTATGTAGGTATTGGGTTTCTAAAAAAAATTACATGCTTTTGACTGTTCATCTGGTTTCATGTGAATAGTCTGATCCCAAAATGAGCCCTGAACATAACATCTGTTGTAATTCTCAATCATAACTCAGAATTGCTCCTGAGTAGTATTTCACAGGGCAGGAGACTCTGTAATTACCAACCTCTTGCAGACTGGAATCTTACTTCGTTAGGATTGGTTGTGAGTTTTTTGGCAGGTTTCTTTGTTGTTTGGTTTGAGTTTTTTTAAATTTTTTTTCAGTCAGCCAGAATATTTCCTCAGGTCTTTTAAGTATGACAGGTACACTGGATTGTACTTTGCCATAGACAAAATTCAGACAGCTGAAGCAGTTTTGGATCATGACAAGTTTTGGGTAAAATACCAAGTGAAAAAAGCAAAGACGGGATGTGGAAGACTGCTTTTTGTTTTATTAAGTGATTACATACAAGAAATTGTTCAGTGCTTTGAAAGATTTAAGTTGTAGTTTGGCATGAGTTAAAAGCAGAAGAGTTGATGTGCTGTCATTCTAATAGATGCTTTGAATAAAACTTGATTTAATTTTCAGGTTTAATGTGTGCCGTTTGGTAATTATTAAATACTCAGCCTCTTCCTTGTTTCTGACAACCCGACTTGTTGAAGAGAAGGTTGAAGGTGTTTATTTTCCCTGTCCCTTGAAATCTGACACAAGTTAAACCACCCGAGGCAAATTCCATAGAGTTTTTTACAGTTTGAGGAACTTGCAGACGTCTCCCTTCCGCGGGCGAGCCCCAGAGGCCTTGCTTTGCCACCGGACTGGTTTAACACCACGGCAGGGTGGTGCCGGGTGCTGGCGGGGACCGGGCAGGAGCTCGGGAGCTGCTGCCGCGGCGGCCCGGCGCGCTGGCCTCTCCGCGCGGTGCCCGCCCCGCCGCC
>NW_024581117.1:2766369-2948439 GCF_017639235.1 Corvus kubaryi
CGGCGGCAGCGCCCCCCGCAGGCGAGGCGAGGCGCCGCTCCAGACCCGCCCGCGGGGCCGCCGCGCCCGGGATCTGGTGCCGCCGCCGCCGCTCGGGGACGGGCCGGCGAGGAGGAGGAGGAGGAGCGGCGGCCCCACGGCCGTCCTGGTGCCGCCCGCGGTACGGCCCTGCTCACCGCCGCTCTTCGCCGCCATGAGCGCCGGGCAGGCCGCGGGGGAGGAGGCGGACGCTGCCGCCGCGTCCCCGGCACTGCCCAGGGTACTCTCGGCGCTCTTCTACGGGATGTGTTCCTTCCTCATCGTGCTGGTCAACAAGGCGCTCCTCAGCGCCTACAGGTGAGCGCCGGCGGCAGAGCGGGTGGCGGGGCAGGCCCGGTCCCCCCGCCCGCGGGTGGTGGGACAGAGGTGCCAGGCGGTGGCGGGCTGCCCCCTGCCCGGCGGGGAAGCGTTCCCGCTCCTGCTCCCCTTCCCGCTGGCGTCACCCACGGCACCCGTGCAGCTCAAATCCCGGGCAGCCCGCTGGTGGGTAATGTGCTGGAAGCCGGGCCGGTGTCTCCAGTATGTACACAGTATGTGCCCAGTGTGTACCACTTCTCCAGCACCACCCGACGGCAGGCAGAGTTCCGACAACGCCGGTCTTTTCTCGGGGGCTTTTCGCTATTCCCAGGGGATCACACTACCTCAGGCACCCGTGAGAGAAACAGCGTATTCCCTAACTGTTCCTGCCGAACAGTGTCTTCCTTCCAGCACCTTTCTTTTCTGAGGTAGCCAGAAATGAAAAGTGAACCTCGTAAGATGGCTTAATCATAAAAACACTGAAAGAGTCCATCTCTGACTTGATGGTGCCGGTACCCATATGGAATCATTAGCATCCTCTTACCATTGTGTAAAGCAACTGCATTAACTGCAGACCTCTTACGCTTTGCATTTTACTCTTAGTCTTGCAGCTGTGGGAATTAGAGGAACTTGAGCATTCATCTCCAATTCATACTCTTCCAGTCTAGATTTGTACTTGTTGGACTTCGATGATCCTTGTGGGTGGGTCCCTTCTGACTCAGGATATTCTGTGATTCTGTGATTGTCCTGTGACTGCCGTTTTTCTCACCATTGATATGTTTTACTTAAAATCTTTGCTCTGTTTTTGCTGTGGTTTAGCTCATCTTGAATCAAAATAAGAAAAAGAAAAAACAAAATGAAAAAGTTTAAAAGCCAAACTTGCTGTCATTTTCTAACATTCAGTGCTATTTGAATGTGTAGAAGCTGTATTTAATATGTCTCATAAATTATACATGGTGCAAGTCGAGATTTTGGTTTATAGTAGGTTTTATCCTACAAACTGCAGCTCCCTGCAAGTCCCTGGCATACATCTAGCACATCTGTGTGAGATAATCAAGGACAGTATGTCCATCGATAAGCCTAAGTTTTGTATGAAGACCTTACAGCATTGCTGGAAATATTTAGGCCTCTACAAATCACAAACGTCTGGAGAAACCTGTGTAATACAGGTGGGTGAAATCTCCATCTTTATATGGAGTAGCTGTAAGTACTAAACAAGACAGTTTAGGTGTCACATGATTATAAATGGAAGTCCTGTTATTTCTTATGCCTTTCCTGCCCCTGGTACCTCTGTTTCCCTGAATCTCTTTTGCTATGGGTTGCTCCTAACTCTGTGTTAGGACTGTAATGCTGTTATGGCCTTCCTGCTGTGATTCAGTGTGTTTGTTTCTTTCGCCAATGCTTTGTTCCCATCCCAGCTGTGTTCATTTGAGATGTACGTTTCTCACCACACCAAGTAGGAGTACAGCAGTTTCTGCAAATGTCATGAACTTCAACAAGGCCAAGTATGAGGTCCTGCACCTGGATTGAGCCAATCCCAGGCACAAATATAGTCTGAAGGGAGAATGGGGAGAAAGACCTGGGGGTGTTTGTGGACAAAAAGCTGAATATGAACCAGCACTGTGTGCTTGCAGATCAGAAAGCCAACCACCCAGGTTGCATTAGAAGAAATGTGGCCAGCTGGTCAAGGGAGGGGATTCTGCCCCTCTGCTCTGGTGAGATCCCACCTGGAAAACTGCATCCAGGTCTTGGACCCTCCAAAACAAAGAAGACATGGACCTATTGGAACTAGTCCAGAGGAGGCCACTAAGCTGATCACAGGACTGCAGCACCTCTCCTGTGAAGACAGGCTGAGAGAGACAAGGTTGTTCAGCCTGGAGAATATTACAGGAAGACCTTTTTGTGGCCTTCCAGTACCTAAAGTGAAGAGCCTGAGGAGGACTTTTCACAAGGCCATGTAGTGATGGGACAAAGGGAAATGGCCTTAAGCTGAGAGAGGACAGGTCTAGATTGATATTAGGAAGAAATTCTTTACTGTGGGAGTGGTAAGGCACCAGAGTAAGTTGTCCAGACAGACTGTGGACTCCCTGTCCCTGGAGATGCTCAAAACCAGTCTGGATAGGGCTTTGAGCAACCTGGAGTAGTGGAAGGTGTTCCTGCACATGGTAGGGGGTTTGGAACTAGATGATCTTTAAAGGTCCCTTCCAACCTAAACTATTCTATGATTCTATCTACGCTTTCACCTAAAGCTAACTGAAGGGTTATGGTAGGAATGTAGCTGGTTTAGTAGACAATAGACATTTCTACAAAATTTACCTAAGAATTGGATTTTCAGAAAAACGTATTGCTAGTATGTTTGGACTACAGAGGTAAGCTTCCAAGTTAGAGCAAGTGCAAGAGGTTTAAGTTACTATCCCATCTCAGGATGCATGAAGTGTATGTGAGGCTACTTAAGAAATGATGCATTAAGAGTTCTCTAAGTGTGTTACCTTCACTTACAAACAACTAGCAGTTCAGAACTGATCAACTGTGCATGGGCTGTATTATTTGGGCTGCAGAAATAAAATACTACTACTACAATTGGTGTAGTCCTGAGCTCTTCCAAAGCACAGGCCAGTCATCCTCGTGTTTAATTGTTGACTTTGGTATTAAACTTTAACTTTTTTATTTTTCCTAATTTTTTTTTCCCATTCCTCAGTACTAAATATTTGTTCATGCTTTTCAGCTTTCCATCACCAATGTTTCTTGGAATTGGACAGGTATGTTCACAAGTAAAGCATAATAAAAGTATTCATTATTTTGTAAGTTAAACTAATGATAATAGAGGTACATTTTAGGGAGCAAAATCAGTTATAGTGAACTGCTTGCTTTCTGGATTAGATGCACTATAAGGATCTATAATTTGTTTCATTGAAAACAGGCAACTTTGAGTTTGAGTCAAAATTATTGCCTGGAGAGTCACGTAAAAGACTGGAATGCTATTTATTTCTCCTTGTAAAGTTCAGTAATTAAGAGATCTGGCCTTCAAAACTGTCCAGCTTTGTTCTAGCAAGTGCATGCATTCTATGAGGGTCCTTGAGCACTTGTGGCCTATATGCAGAGACACTGCCCCTGTTTGTAGCCAAACCGTGTATTTCCTCATAAATCTCTCCTCATTTCCCAGCAGTATTCCAGTAGGACCAGTGCAAAATTTTGATTCTTTGTTGCTTTATTTGCCCGTGGGTAAGTTGCAGTATTGCAGCAGAAATGTTTTTTATTATTTTTGTTGTTAGGAGGCAAATGCTTGTGGACTGGGTCCATAAAGAGGAATGCGTCACTGCAGAGGGATCACTGATAAAGATTGAGCCTTGAAGCAGATGTTGTTTAGGCAAATACATTTTACAGAGAATTTGCTTTCTGCCAAGGTTGCACACCAGAGGGTAGTGAGGAAGAATTGAAAGCAGGGTACCACAAGTCTGGTGTCTCTGCTGTTGGGTGCTAGAGAGAGTTCTACACATCCGTACAGCTCATGGAACCACAGATCATGTTTCAGTGAAAGACTAGAAAATGTGGCAATAATTCACGTGATTTTGCACCTTTTTTCTTTGCAGAACCTAAGATTTAATTGCATTTCTATTTTTTTTTGTTGACTGATCCTTCTGAGATTTCGCTGATCACTTTATGAAGTACATATGATATAGTATAATTTAGTCTGCAGAACATGACTCCACCTCATTCTATAGATAGTCAATTACTGTATTTTTGTATTAGGAAAATTTGACCCTTTTTTTGACTCCCTGGGGACAGCATTAACATCTGTGATGTATGATTGCTCAGGTATTCTCCTTAATTCTGTATGCATCTTTACTGTTTCTTCCTCATGTTGTCAACAGACTGATCAATGTCCAACTTCCATCTTGCATTACCAAAAAAATGCTTTAGGAGTGATTCTGCAGACTAAACAAAAACTCTCTGAGTAAAAATTTCACAGTTTTTCTGGGATTGTGTCCTATTTTATTTTCTCAGCTCCTTCTCAGCATGCATTGTTTCACAGACTGCCACTAGTTTTCTTCAGGATAGTAAGGTATTAGTGTGTATTTTACTTTTAAATAAATAGCTGGCAAAATTGACAAGAGTAAAATTATTTCAATTTGTTAATCACATTCTGTGCTGTTCTTTTAGAGAAATACATAAAACCTAGCATTTGTCAAATTCATATAAAGATTTTTTCTTTGAAGCAGTTTTTTCATTCATACATTACAATTTTGCTCTTACATGACTTCTCGTTTTTTTCTTTTTGTTTAGATGGCAGCCACTATACTTATCTTGTATGTGTCAAAACTAAATAAGATTGTTCACTTTCCTGATTTTGACAAAAGTATACCTGTGAAGGTAAGGATTACATATGTCCTGGTATTAACAGGAAAGAGTTACTTCTTACAGTACCATTCTTTCTTATGGAGGCAAGAAAAATATTTACATTTCTTTTCCAAATCGGATTATTTGTATCATTATTTCATTTAAAATTGGATTTGATAATTTTAATTTCTCTCCAGTGTTCTAGTGTGTTTGGGCTGTAGAGATAAACTCTTTGCAGAGAAATCTGGTGCCATTTTGTTATGCAGCACATGGGAAGGGTGCTTTACATTCATACAGCTGGATGAACTCTTTCATGTTCCTGAAGTGTTTTTTCTGGATATAGCTCTCTCTGGGATCAATGGGAGCTATGTTTGTGAAAGACTTTGGAACACGCATGAAGGGAGAAAGGCTGCTTAGAAATATGAATGAAGCATGTAATAAAATAATAGAAAAATAATATGATAGATGAGAAACTGAAACAGTGGTTGACTCCCTGTATAAGATTTACATTCCATAGGGGCTAAAATAATGCCCACTTGAAAATGCTGTAGGTAGTGACTAGCTGCATCATACAGACCTTAAATGTGTCTGGTCTAAAGAGGCAGGACAGAGCAAATGTGAGAGGGTCTCCTCTTACCTCAGTTTGTGAACTAGGATGTGAAATGACTACAGCAATGATCCTTGAAGATTTTTGCATCTATACAATGTTGCTGGAGTGTTTCTTTGATGCATTAGCCTGTGTGTTTATGTCTTGTTGCAGGGTATTGGTCATGTTTGCTCCAGGACACACAGAGAGTTCCCAGCCCTGCTGCAGGGCTCAGATATTACAGCTTTTCAGGCCAGCGTCCTTAGTGCAGAATCATGTCTTACTATCAGTGTGAGGTTTACAATGGATGTCTCAGAGACGTACTTATTCTTAATGCATGTTGAAATCATTGGCATTTCTACATGTACAAGTCTTGGAGGAAAATCTGTGGTATCATTCATAAAATGGACAATCCTTCTTTATTCCAGAATAAGAAAGGTTTCCCAGTGGGTAGCTTTGAGTTCGACTTATAAACAACTTATTGAGACCTTGAGAAGTTTCCTCCCTCCATCCTCCTCAGTCCAACTGCTGTTGTCTTCACTTTAACTTAAGTACAAAGTCATTAAAAAAATACAGCACCCTTTTTCTTTATCCTAATAATATCTGTTGTTTGGGAGACTTCACTGGATAGGCTGGGAGCAGTCATCATTTTAGCACCCAGGACTTGCATATTGCTTGTAGTGCTGAGTTTAACTAGTCACAGTGAATCAGCTGGATTACTCATTGTTGATTTCCCTACTTTTTAAGGAACCCTTAGGTCAACCCCGTATCCTTTTGTCAACTTTTGCTTTGACACTAAGATAATCATTACTTTTCACTCCTGAACTTGTTTATGTCTTCAGTGCTTTCAGCTAGAGTTTTAAAGTAGTGAAATGCTTATTTTAGTGATGAAGCTTTGAAGTTCCTGACCCTTTTTAAGTAAATGATTCACTGATCTCTGCTGTTGTGCTGGATGTTGTAATTTTGTCCTTACAATGGAACAAATCTCAGAGGAAAGGTAATGTAATTCCTGCTGTTTTCAGTCTATAGATTAAATGAACCAAAATGTTCTAAATAAAAACCTGTAGATGAGACAGTGCATTACAAAATTTTTGCAAACTTATGTTGACAGGCTGAATATTTATTGTTACTTATACTCCTGCTTTCTTTCTTTCTAAATTTGGCCAAACCGGTACAAATTTAGTGGCGACCAACTGCGTGGCTCGAAGGAAAGTGAAAAAACCTGTAGTAATTACAATTTGGTTTGAATTTACTTATTCTGTGTTGGGGTAAAGTAGTCACCATGCTGGTTGAGTTCATAATGTCTCTCTGGCTCGATGTACTCATGTCTTTCTGGTCCTTAGGCTTCATTGAGGTACTGGTGGTTTTTTGGTCCCTAAGGTTGTTTGCCTATCCACAGCTTGCTCCAATCTTGTCCCTGATATGTAAATTTTACAGAGAAGGGAGACAAATCAGGATTTCTATCGTGCTGTGCTCGGTGATAATGATTTATAAGAAGTAAACAGTAATGAGTATTTTGGACCAAACCACTACAAGTCCTGTTTACTTTTACTGTGACTTTCACTTAAAAGTTAGCTTCAGTTGACTATCAGTTAGCTTTCATTTCACCTTTCTTCTCTCTTGCTGTAAAAAAAGGCAGAATTTTTAACATAGATAAAGCACCCCATTCCTCTGTATGCTTTTCCAGCAGACAAAGTTTTAAGAATGCATAGCCTTCGACAAACACAAACCTGAAGTGTCCCTGTGTAGGAACAAGAGCAACTATTACACATTCAGATAGAGGTTCTGTTATGTCTTCTGCCATTTCAGCCCCTCTTGACAGATAGTGAGTGGGACCAAACGTACACACTGCGTTTGTCCCCATTGATTACTTCGGTTGGTTTAAATCTTCTACAAATTCCAACCTTACCCATTCTGTGATACTGTAATTTTTTCTGTCAGAAGAAAATTAATGGCTTTGAATTGCAGCTGATTATTGTAGGGATCCATGGCTTCTCATACATTTTCTTAAGGCTCTGAAGTTCTGTTATTGTTTCTCTGTATTGTGTTATGGACCATATGTTTCTGTGCAAGCCAGTCTCTTTTATAGAAGTAAAGTTTAATTTACTCATAAATACTTACCTTTCCTTTCTAGGATCTCACATAATTTTTTTTGTTAGATCTAAAATGTTGCAATTTCCGGCTATACGAATATATGTAGAGTACGTAGAAAAGCACAGCATACAGTTTATTAATTTTTTTATTCCATCTCTTCACTTGCTTATTTAGCTACTGTTACTAATATTACTTTTATACCTAAAATTAAATGTTAAAATGGGTATTAATATGAGGATTATAGTAACTATAATAAAACTGATTAACATTTACTCTAAATGGATTCTAAATCTCATTAGTGGTAGATTGCAACTCTTTTAATTACATCAGGGAAGTTGTGGTCATGACCAGTCACATAAATGGGAGCTGCATATGAGTTAGCAGCATAGTTACATTATTTTCCTCTTTAAAAAAACCCTCTTTCTTGCTAAAAGTACATCTGATATTACACGTACCAAATTCTGTCAAGTAAAGTTTCTCAAAAGTACTTCTAAACATAATAATCTGAGTTGTGCTTTTAATTTTATCACAGTTGTTTCCTCTGCCTCTGATTTATGTTGGAAACCACTTAAGTGGATTATCAAGTACCAGCAAACTCAGGTACAGTAAATAGAAGTTATAAGTAGACTGTTTGGATTTTACCCTTTTCTCTTGTGGGGTAAAGAAGAAACACTACAGAAGGTCATTGTCTAGAGTCTTAAATTCATGTGGTGTCTGTCTGCCTGTCTATCTAAACCCCTGGTACTGTTATGAAATTTTTACCTAAACATTTGATCTCTTTACAAGTTGTCTGCTTCCTTTAAGGAGAGCTTAGCCAGGGCTGTACTGACATAAAATCACTATACTCCTATGTGGCCATGAAAGTGCTTTCACTTGTGCTTCATGCCTAAGCGTCCAGCTTTTCCTGGGTGTCCTAACCAGAGAGTTGGAAAACTGTAAGATGTTTCTGAAGGAAGAAGTACAAGGAAAATATTTGTACCACAATGTCATGGCAGGTACTTGGGAATCACCAAGAGATGAAAAAACTGCTGTGTAGTGGGGTGGTGGTGGTGGCTGAGCCCTGCTGAGCGCCAAAAGCAGGTTGTCAGGGAGCACTGCTGAACAGTGCCTTGACTCCCCCATGTGCCTGTAAGCGTAGATCCATAAGAGTTGTTTCCATGCCAGTGCTAAAAAGGTGTAAGTAATGTAGGCGTGCTGTAATAGAATGAATGACTGTATTTTCTGTGAAAGAGGAGCACAGAAGCATGATGGCTGCACCAGCACTGGAGGATACAGCCCTACTGTTGTGGTGGCTTTTTTGTCATTGCAGGTTCCTGAGGGTTTGGTACTAAGCTAAACCAAAACAGAATTTTGCAGGTTTGTGTGCATTTCATAACTATGAGACAGATGCTAGGAAAGAAAATAGAATAACAGAATCATAGAATTGTCAAGGTTGGAAAACACCTTTAAAATCATCTAGTCCAACCATCAACCCAGCATTACCACTGTAACCCTGGACCAGTGACCTCATCACCCAGTGCCAGATCCAAACACCCTCAGGGATGGTGACTCCACCACCTCTATGGACAGCCCACTCTAATGCCTGACCACCCTAACAGTGAAAATTATTTTCTAATATCTAGTCTGAATCTCCCCTGTCTCAGCTGAAGGCCATTTGCTATGGTGATCTCACTACAGCACAGTAGAAGAGACCTGCCCTCACCTCACTACACCCTTCTTCCAGGGAGTTGTAGAGAATGATGAGTGATGCGGTCCCCCAATGTATTACTTTTAATTTGTTAACATTTCTTTTTATTTATAGAACTTATGTTCTCTAGCTATGAACACTAGATGCCTGATTCTGCAACTCTTTGTTGAATGTGTTCACTATTTCCACTGAAATAGACATAAAGATTTAGGCGGTACTCTCCAGAGTAGCACTTCAGCTATTGTGAATATGAAAATAATTTCAAAACTATGAAAGTTGGCTTTTTCTTTCCCTTTTCTCTGACTGTAAATTTAAATGTTTTGTAGGGTACATGAACCTTCTTCCTCTCCTGTGGCTGGTGTACCTCTTTTAGATTTACTAGTTGAAACTAATTTTTATAACAGAAGCTTAAAAATGCCTGCAGTGTTTCTGCCACTGACATTTTGTTACATTGCCTTTTGTTAAAATATATGATACTTGTTTACATTATGGAATTCTCCACCTTGTTTGGGTTGTCTGGAAGGCGTAGATGATCCTATGCATAAATTCAAAATGCCTGTTGTAAAGTTATTAAACATTTTGTTAGGAATTGTATCATTTATTAATGCAATTGCTAATAGCTGTCTTAAGCAGGGGATTAATTGGTCCATATGGCCATGCTGTCACATTTCCAAAGTGTCAGATGAAAGTGTTTCTCACCCAGAAGGGTTTCCAACTGCATTACTTCATGAAGATCAACAACATGTTGCTCAAAAGTAGCACTTTGTTTGGTAGTTGCAGCTGGTCCCACCTTTCATGTTTCTTGTGTTTCCTCTAATTTTTTGGTCATGGATTAATTTTACTTTTTTCAAAGTACAGCTTGTTTACTAAGCATGTTTTCTTTGTATTTTATTTCTGTTACATGTTTTCAGAGACAGGTTTATTGCCTCTTAAGTTTACAATAGAAATATTTTTTATTTAACTCTGCTTGGGGATTTTGAAGAAAGAATTATTTCATCAGGGTTATGCTAGGTAGAAAATACCTATTATATTCCATTTCAGTAAAGCAGAGTGACCTTCAGAACATAACCAGTTGCACTGGTTTACAAATTGGCAAAGCTTGTTATCCTTCAATGATTTGGTTGTCTAATGTGCATCTAATGTCAGACTGAATTTTATATATGTGCTAAGTGACTTGGTATTTGGTTTGGTTTCTTATTGATGGACTGAATGTTCCATCCCCTGGTTAGTAAAATAAGAATTGGAATATAAGAATGCTGTTAATCTGATACTCTGCTTGGATTTTATTTTGTTTTTTTGACAGTTTGCCGATGTTTACAGTGCTCAGGAAGTTTACCATTCCACTTACTTTACTGCTGGAAATCATCATACTTGGGTGATCTTTTTTGTTTGTTTTTTTTTCTTTTTTTCATTTAAGATACCTTTATTTTAGATCATATCAAATGGGTTACTTATGTCATCTCATCAGAATATTGAATGAGTGATTTTTACTTACAAATAGAGAAAAGCAAAGTGATTTTATGTATCTTTTTTGAAGGCATAGATATATACATTTTAGTGAAGAGGAAAAATATCAGCCTGACTTAATTTTCACTAGAAAAATTCTTTCTCTAGACTGTTGCACAGGTTTCAGGTCAGCAGACACGACTCAGACACTTTCAGTGGTTATGTTTGTGTCTTACCTTGGAGGCTTCGAAACTGCAAGCTGCTTTAAACAGACAGATCCTTATGTCTCCAAACAGTGCTGATAGCATGGCAGTCTGCTTATGTAGAGTTGCTGTCTGGGTCAAGTCTGAAAACATACCAAGTTAATGAAGCAAAAGAGTATCTACCAGTTGTTGAATCAGAGAATTCCTTACTTACAGACACCCATGTTATTTTTCATGAGAAAGTAAGGAGGATATGCTAGCTGCTCAGGGTCTCTCGTTTCAACTGTACTGAGTTGGAGGAACAGGAGTACAAATACATCATACTTTGTCTAGAACTTCACAGTTCTATCCACATGGCTGGTACTGGACAAGATGAACTCACGAGGAGAAAACCAGCTTGCTAAAGCTGAACCCAGGCAATACGAGAGTGATGGTCGGGGGAAAGCTTTCAAAAACCCCCAAGTAAACTGTCATCTCCTTTTGGCTGAAGCAGCATTTAGTTGATCAATGTGATTCATATTTGGGGATGCTCTGGAATTATTTTGTAATTTTAAGTTCTCCCAGTGAAAGCAAAACTAGCTGTCTTCTGTTGGCCTGAGGACTCCCACAGGCAAGTGAGAAAAAAATGTGAGTCTGTGAGATTATCATACGTGCTCAGCTGGAGAACGGCACTGTGGGCTATGAGTGCAAGCAGCATCCTAACCAAAGGAAAGCTTGGGAGCAGAATGCTGTATTGGTACAGATTGACACAGTGTATTTTCTCAGGGCTGACAGTGGAAGGACTCTAGAAAGTCTGTGCAGGCTTACGTCAGGATTTTCTAAACAGTTAAGGTTTGGGTTGTTCCTCTTGAGAGTCATTATGATCAAAGCCTAATTTATCTAGAGTCTGCTCAGTTCTTTATTGTTGCGACAGTGGTCCACAGATGTGCTCTTTTACACACACGATTTCTCCAAGAGCATTTCTTCAGAGAGTTGTGCATTTTGTTTTGATGGATCTTCTATCTCAGTCTATCTTGACAGAATAAGGTCCAGGGGAATATCTGTAAGGCATATTGCAGCATTGTGCAAAAAATGAGTACTTAAGATACTTCCAAGTAAAGTAGTGTAGATATAAAAACCAGGATAGTTTTACAGTATGCTTTTCATTACTCTGTGGCAACACTGATGTAGTAGTGAAGAGTGTTATAAGCACCATGTTTTCCCTTTCAAGTACAAAGTTTCAGTTGGAGTTCAAAATAAGTATCTATTTGAAAATAATCCAGAGAGTGTACTGTGTGGCATCTTCCTCAACAAAGGTGATAAGAAAAACTGCGTGAGAGATGTACAGTGATTTTCCTTTATTGGGCTGCTGGAAGACACTGAATTATGTCTATCATGGATATCAAGACACATTAAATAGTTTGGTTCAGTGCTGTTACTTTAAACCTTTGATCTTTACTTATATAATTGTCTAGTAACAGAGTGCTCCCAGTGCTTTTCCAATCTCCGTTCTCAGGGCCAATGTCTGACAGTGTGGCACGTGGGCAATCACGTTGTTTCTGTAAGGTTATCAAGACTTTGCCCTCCTGTTAAATGTTCTGTGATTATTAATTGCTTTGAAACTTTTCAGGCAGACAGCCATTTAATCTCCCCTTCAAATAATAAAAATTTGAACTGTTTAATTTTTGCCTGCAGGAAGCGGTATCCACTGAATATTATAGTCAGCGTATTTGCCATCATTCTTGGGGCTTTCATAGCTGCTGGGTAAGGTTTTAATTTTCTATACAAAGCTGTATTATGAGGGGAGGGACAGCAGGAGGATTTTTTCCTTGTTTAGTTCCAAGTAAACCTAAGGTGAGATCAGTTACTCTGGATAAAGTTGATTTGGAAAATCTCTGTAGTGACATCACTGGGAGGTGCAGGTATACAAAGGAAAAAATCCAATTCATGCTGGCAGTCTTTGTGTGTGTCTTTTTCCACCTCTAGGTTTTCCATGTTTGCAGGATAGTGAGTGAAGCAAGTTAAAACTGTGTGAGGAATGCTGCTTTTATTTCATGGTAAAAGTGTATTTTAATAATCTTTGAAAAGTGTATTTTTGATTGTCAAATATGGAGTTAGGCATTGTCTGTTTTTTTAATCACAAAAAAACACACTTTTTTTTTTTAGTAAGTTCCATTGTGAGATAAGGTTCACAAAGTACTCGTATGCTGTTGTCCTCTGTTTTCTGTTTGAACATTCCTTTACCTAACTGGAAAGGTAATGTTTTGTTTGTTTGTTTCCTGGCTTTGCTATGAACAAGGGAAAATAATTTCAATGTGATGTGACCCTGATAGAGCCATGTCCTATTAAATGAATTAGTCCATATCTATGAGGTAACTAGTCAAAATATAAAGGATGACAACATGTCTGGTCTGACTGTAAAAACCACTTAGATTTTATTCCCTAGGTATTTTTTGTATTAAAAGAAATAGGTAAGTATACTCAGTTATAATTGGACTGGTTGTCAGGGTTGCGATGGGTGAAATTCTTCTCTGAATGAAAACCGAACATTTCCTGCCACTTTCACACTGAGTACTAGGAACTCTCTGATGTCTAATTTGTGATGGTCCTGTGACTGAGAAATGTAAAGTACTTTGACTTACAAAGAAAGCTTGAAGCAGAACCTGTGACTGGCTGGAGTTCACAGGATTTGCATATCCTCATTTGCAATATTCATCTAGGTAAGAAAGGTAATGCAATGCATTGCATATTTTTTGCTTATTTGCAATATAGTATTTCTTTCCCAGGTCTGATCTGTCTTTCAATCTGGAGGGCTATATCTTTGTGTTGCTAAACGATATCTTCACAGCAGCAAATGGAGTTTATACAAAGCAGAAAATTGATCCAAAGGTAACTGAGGAGTGATTAGATTGAATTTAGCATTATGACAATATAATAACAGTGGACTACTTATTATATGACTTTTATGTACTTACCATTATGAACTAATAAATAACTTCGTTTACTTTCACATTTCAGTTGATATATGCATTCTTGATACAGAACAGCCAGGGGAAGAATTCTTTTTCCTGTTATGTGTTTTCATGGTTGATTTGCAGTAGAGGGACTGGGTGATTCCTTGGCCAGGCAGAGACTTACGTGAAGTCAACACAAAGCACTTTTAGACCCGTGCTTCTGGAAGTTCCTGGTGTTGTATAGAAAGTGTCCAAGGTGTAACAGAGTAGTAATACTCTGTTGTGTGCACAAAGTGACTGAAGTGGAAATTCAGCTTAGTATGAAATACTGAATCCAAGGATTGCAAGGTTGTATTTTAAATTGAGATGTGTTATATTCTGTTTACTCACTGACAGTAATGTCAGGAGAATTGCCAGAGTAATATGTACTGTTTTGCTCCCAAATGGCTTTTAATGCCAAACGTCATGTTTCATTTCTCACAGGAGTTGGGAAAATATGGTGTCCTGTTCTATAATGCTTGTTTCATGGTGATTCCAACAGTTATTATTAGCTTTTCTACTGGAGACTTTCAGCAGGTAAGTAGCAATAGTGCATATCTCAGACTAATAATGTTATTTTGTTAAGGTTTCATTTGGTCAGTGGGTTGGGCTTCTTGTTTGTGTCTAAAGAGGTAATCCTACCTCCATGTTAGTGATGAGTATTTGAAAAGTGTGAGTTGGACTTGCCCTTCACAGGTAAGAGCTTGTGATTATTTACTTAAGGGGAAGCTGAATTTGTGTGACAGTCCTTATTTGACTCTTTGTCTATGAACTAACGTATGTCTGGAGGCCCCCAGCTAGAACAATTGGTTGAGAATCCAGCTGCTCTGTGTGATTTGCCACATGCTCTAAAATGAGATTGCAAGTATACAGACAATTTGCAGTCCTCCTCTCATTCTGATGTCCAGGACAGATTTCTGTTTAGTCTCAGTCTAGTTTGGTAACCTACATTTTGCATTCTCATAGAATGAGAGCAAGATTCTCCCCAGGTAATCCTAGTACAGTGTCATAGGCAGTATGTCCTGATACATAAAGTATCAGACCAGAAGGTTTTCCTGGCTCCCTCACATACTTGCTGAGGTGCCTTTTTCTTAATAGTAAAATGAGTCTAGTCACTCATATTTCTTTCTAGAAATGCGTGGCATTTGCCACTGAAAATTCTTTGCAGGATGTAATAAATCATTGCAATGTTCTTTGTTGTATGTTGTTGTGCCTTGAACTCACATGAGTTTGTCATTTTGTTCTTAGAATTCTGCTTTAAGCAGAAAAATTATGATTCCTTGAAAGTGGTGGAAACAGGTCTGGTGTGAATGTGAAATCTCTTTGTGACATCAGTCCAGCATGACCTTGTGCCAGTTTAGGAAAATGCAGCAGCTGCCCATATTGGAAAAGGGGCCCAAGTTTGTATATCTGTAAGGTTTCAACTGCTTTTCCAGTGCAGAGGGTTGGAGACATTTTGGGAGACTTGGTCAGAGAAGTTTACCTTGTTGCTAGGTTTAGTTCATGGGAAAAATAAAGAGTGTGTTGTGCCCACTGGCTGATTTGCTGCAAACAACTTAATGCTCAATTACCTGAAAAGAGTAAGTATTAGAGAAATACATTGTGCTTGCTGTGCATCATGCTGGTTTGGTCACTTAACAATAGAAGTCCTATTAAATGATGCAGATAACTAGTGTCAGTGTGACACACAGAAATCAAATAGCAGAGAAAACAGAGAAATGGAAAAATACCAATGATGAGTCAGGAAATGATTGTAGATAACCCTTGTACTTAGCAGATTTTCAGACCAGTTTTTACCCTGGCGGAGTGTCTTGCCTTGACCTATCACAGCATGTCTTTTGCTGTGAAGTCAAAACATCAGTACCAAGTCTATGTGATAGGGACATGCGGACATGCTTCTGCTCCCCTAGCTACTTCTGTAATCTTGTAGAGATTGCCGTTTGTAAGTGAATGTCCCACTTACTCCTGGAATTTCTCCTTCACCAGCTGGCTCACTGTGAGGACAGAAAAGCATGATGTCATGTAAGAGGAAGGAAGCCCCAGAATGGCTCTCTGTTATATTCTGCAGGTTTTTGTTGCACGCCAGCACAATTATAGCAGGGCAGAGCTGCTCAAGTTCCCTCTTACCTATTACCTCAAATGGTGAAGACTCAGCATGGACTATTATTCTATTATTCTATGGCCTTTATTCTGTTTCTCAGGGATGTGTTCAGCCTTAGCTGAATTTAGTGCTTATGTAGTGAGTGTAAAGTAACCAGATTAAAATGAGGCATATCTGGGAGTTACTAGAGATGTAAAATAATCTGTGACATATTTCTTAGTGACTGTTTGTGTGGCACTCTGTGTTTGTTTGCTGCACTTCCCTAGGGAGGAGTCTTCAAAGTGATGATTGAGCCTTTTCATTGACCTGCGTTGTGGAGAGACCTTAGTAATACTCAAAAATGCAGGCTTGGGCCTTTAAAGCAGCTCATGAACATATCTGTGGTATAGAATAGATTTAGAGGAAATTATTTATGTATTTGCTGTTTCCGTCTGTCTCATATCACCACTATTTATTATGTGTTATTATTCATTGTGTTAGTATCTGTCAGTAAATACCAAACCAGCTTTCTGTGTTGCATTTATGTTCATTGCTTACAGCATGCACTTGTGTATCTGCACTGCTCTACATGTTACATGTGTCTAGGTATCATGGGTGCTGTCATTCTGTTGTCTCTCGAGTTAAATGCATTAAACTCTTTCCAGTAGTAATATAAATGGTTCATAATTTTGGTAAGAATTAAACATATTTTGTGAATTTACATATTTTCATATGAAGTATATTTTATATGTGTTTACAGTTGATTATATAGCACATAATTCTCTTTCTCTCTTTTTTTAATAGGCAACACATTTCCAGCACTGGACAAATTTTTTCTTTGTCTTTCAATTTATTCTTTCCTGCTTGTTGGGGTAAGGACACAGGGAAATCAAGCAGGATGTTTTCATGACAGTGTTTCAAATTGCAAATCTCAAATGTAAGACTCACTAGTAAATTATGTTAAAGTTCAAAGAAAATGGTTTTCCCCCAGGGTTATGTCTTGACTTTTAATTATTTCTAATGGTGTAAATAACCACTCAGTGCTATCTGTGTTTTTGACCTCACAGTACAGTGCTGAACAACATGACATTTAGCTTTATGTTTTCTGTACTGTCTCTTCTGATCATCTAACTTTTTTGCAGTTAATAGCATGTAAGTCTTTGAGTATAGGAACTGTTTCAGTGTGTTTATCCTTTAAAGCAGCTGGAAAAATGTGGGACACTTAAAAGTAATGAAATAATGCTTTGTTCCTGTTGAAACTGCAGAGACAAAGGAAGAATGAGTTGCATCATGTTCTTATCTTCCACATGTCACAACCAAGGGGTCAAACAAACTTCAAATACTGACATAGAAAAAGCACAGAGAAAAGGGATGACTCTGCTAGAGCTCAAGTAGCACATTTTAACATATATTTTGAATATCCTCTATGTGCACATCATTAACTTAAAATAGAGATTCACAGAAATTATTCTTTTAGGGTTTGAAACAGGTGGGATTATAGATCCCAGGAAAGTATTGATCCAGAAAATGTTGAACATCTCAAAGTGTTGCTAAACTTCCGGGGTCCCTGGGAGGAATTTATAAAATTTTCTCCTTTATTTAGGTTTCTCTTGATGTATTCTACTGTCCTGTGCAGTCATTACAACTCTGCGCTCACAACAACAGTAGTTGGTGCCATCAAGGTGAGTTATGGAGTAGAAGAGGGAAATAAAAATGCTCAGATAGACAGGGAAGATCATTGGCTTAGCAGCGGTCTTGATTGTACTTTGAGATGGAAACTCAAAATGAGGGCTAATACTCAGACACTGCTTGTGCCAACCAAGGTCACACCGCAAAGTGACCCTGTTCTCTTGCACTGAAGGTCAGGTATGCTCTAGAAAGCATTCTTTGTATTGATCTTTTTTTATTTCTCCTACAAGAGAAACTCAAACCACTTTAATTAAAAGATGTACATTTAGCCACATTTCATCAGGTACTATCCCCTGCCTCTGTTTATTAGGTTATTGTGTGTTAGTCAAGATGCCCTGATGCAAATCCAGGTGAACTGATAGGGACTAACCTGCTTTTACTTTGGGCTGAACTAATTTCCCTTGCAGCTGATACACAGGGCTTTCATAGGTACAGAATAACGACTAAGCTGAAGTACAGAGTGTGCTTTATGGTTAAGTACCTCAGCCTCTGTTTGAGAACTTGTGTTCTAGCTGAATGGACTGTTTCATTTTGGTTTGTACAAATTCTGGTCACTTTGATCAACACCAAAACATGCATGTCTTAAAAACTGAACCCTGTGTTCTTACAGTCTGTTTTCTTTAACCCAGTTTAATCTAAAACCATGCATCTTGCTTTGTATTGATGAGGACTGCATGTCTCGGAACATCCCTTACTGCTCACGCACTTTTTTTGTAGGCCAGTTTGGAGAGAAACACAGAACTGTAAAGCTGAAAGAGCTTTAGTAAAAGATAAAACTTATGCAGCTGTGGGCAAAACACTTTCAGAATTCAAACTAGCTTAGGCACAGGAATAACAGTCCTGAAAGTGCTCCCTTCCATGACTAAGGAAAACAATGCCTTTAGCATAACAAAATCTGCAAAAGAAGCATGGTACTTCTCTTTTTAGTTTTTTGAAAACTGCAAGATTAATCTAGTTTTCATTCTGTGGCCCTGAAAGTGTTCTTTTAAATTTTATATGTCTGCATCAAACCATTAAGTCAGAGCAAGACTATTTCTACTTTCTAAGCTGTAATAGTCTTTGACACACTCTGGGCAGCTTTAAAGTTGACTAGCAGTTTATGATGCAGCAGTTTCCAGTAGAGAAAGCAGAGACTGATGTCATTGTCCAGGCTAGCTGCTAAAACATTTGAAAGCAACAAAGTGTTGGTAAACTTTTACACGCTTTGCAGCTTTCTGTCTGTCTTTAGGGGACAATTTTTCCAAAACTTGATTGGGGTGGGTGAGAGGTAGAATCTTTAAACTGTTCCTGTCTTGAACCTGTACCAAGTGATTTCAGTGCATATTTAGTTGGAAAAGTAAGCAGATAACCCTTTTAAGGTAATAATGAAGTAATTTTACGTAACTTTAAGGCATCCTTTTTATGCTGGAGAACCCAAACCTCAGTTTTAAGGAATGGGATCTGAATTCCGAAGACGATAAAGAAATAAATTTCAAAAGGTGACCTTAGCTTCATTTTACCTAATATCAAATAGCTAATTTTTTTCCCAGAAATTCACTCATCACTCTCAGTGCATTGTATGCATTTAGAAAACATACTGATTTTATTATTCTTTTCATTGTTATGTTATCCATAAGGCTGACATCCCATGAAATGAATTTAAAGGCTGATTTTAGAGTGGTCAGCAACACAGTATAGCTATTTCCTTAGAAAAGTGAATTAGTTGGTATCACTTGTATTCATGGAGATGAAGTCTGACTTAAATAAATGCATGACTTTTGTTTCCTTTCAGAATATATCCATTGCTTACATCGGAATGTTGATTGGTGGAGATTACATATTCTCCATGTTAAACTTTGTAGGGCTAAATATTTGGTAAGTGAAACTTGAATAGCCTTTATTTATTAAAGCTGTCAAATTCTTAGTGAGCTCTAGTTTTATGTTTCATTGATTTGACTCATTTGGGTGATGCTGTTTTGAAACTACTGGCCTGAAGAAGCACTGCCTCAGGATGTAAAGTTCATTACAGTTATGACATTAGTTATGTCTTTTCATGTCCGTTTTCAGGTATTAACTCTTACTGTGGTGGGGCCTAATTGTAGAATATGCCTGCAGTTTTACTGGGTGGAATTGAATTGGTTCTTTTTTCTTTTGTTATGAGCAGCGTTCCTGAGCTGCAAGGCTTCCAAGTAAAAGCCAAGTGTGGTGTGGGAAGTGAGAACACTGACTGAATGAGTTGTACCCATTGAAAATAAGTTCTAACTTGTGAGTTGTTACTTTCTGTGCTTGGATGATCTGTTACATCCATGTGTGTGAATCTTGGTAATTGATCTTTGCTCGGAGCTGCTTTCTCAGATGGTTTGCATAGCTCTCAGGCACTCCTAGTTTATGATAGCTAGTGTTCTTTAGCCCTTTGGAAGAAAAGGTGTGTACCTATTAAGTGACATATGTAACATCAGATATCTGTGACACCACTGTTCATTTTCTTTAGTATGGCAGGAGGACTGAGATACTCATTTTTAACATTAAGAGGAAACAGCAAGCCTGCACAACCTGGGGATGAAGAGAATGCACTTCCAGTGTCCAAGAGTTAGACAAAATGCCTGCCTTGAAAGAGACTGAAGATAAAAGTTTGTTTAGCATGGCCAAGACCTTAAATAAGTATATGCTGGAACATATTTGGAACAACAAAAAATATCTACCTCATTTGTCACAAACATGCACACAATTCACTGACACAGAAATATTCTTGCACACCATGTTCTTTACATGTAAACTAGTTTGATTCCAGCTTTTTTTTTTTTTTACACTGCAAGCCATTTTATAGGAAGGAATGCTGTGAGCAAATCTCAAGTTGTAAATTTCTGCATTTACCAGTACTTGGTACTGTTTCAACAAGACCTGTTTGAGTTCTGTTTCAGTGACTGCCTGTAGTTTCTTGAGGCAAAACTCCCTGTAAAGATCATGAGGCTTGATTCACCTTTGCCTTATGCCATATGCAATCCTTGATATCAGTGAAGAGATGAAAGATCCTAGCGGTTGAGATTGATTTCACACATATATTTGCTCTTGGGTAAGTGATGTGGAACACATGGGGCAAAGAGGATATGTGGCCCCAGATTGTTCCCTGTGTGTCATCTAAAAAAGTCAGGCTGTGTGCATGTGTGTTCAGTGTATATTGTGTAGGCATCCTCTCTCTATGTTTTTTCTCATCCTCAATCACACCATGGTGTTCTGCTGCAATTGGCACTGTAGTTAAAAGTGAACCCTCATAACTTTGCAGCAGATCAAGGAGAGTAGGGAAGTGACAGGGGATTTTTGAATATTTAAGGATTTTGTGTGTGTGTGTGTCTGTGAGCCAGTGCCAACAAAGGTAAATCTATTTTTGTTTAGGTACATTTTTCTTTTTATATCACAGTCCCCTCCTCTGACATTTTGTCTGTAACTACCTTGCTACAGAGAAGTGGTGCTACAATGTACAAACATAGTAGGGAAGGGAAACATAGATGGAAGACCGACTTGTGTTTAAATGAGGAGAAATGGTTAGTGTCCTGTTGTGTCATATATACAGTAAAAGCTTATCTGGTACTAGTTTATGCTTTAAATCCTAAGCAAAGAATCATAACGAGCCTGGGGATTACTACAGTAGGCACAGCTGGTACAGTGGTTAAGAGGCCCAGGTTGTGACAGTCTGACTTATCATCTGGGACAATAATGCCCTGTATCTATATTTCTTTCTTTGAGAATACTTGCTAATGCTTACCTGTATCTCTGAGGATAGTGTTAACCTTTGAAAACATGACAGAAGCATTGAAGTGATGGAAGACAGCAGAGTAATTAATCTTGTTGAAGTTCTCAATTCCCTGCAAGCATGAGCCAAGATTTTTGAAAATAATCAAATCAAAAGAAGATTTTGAAAGACTTTGACATGGAAGCAGGGTGGTCTAATGACTTGTTTGATCCCCACTTGAATTAAGATGCAGCTAAGAAAATCTGAAAAGCATTACTCTGTGTGTAGCACCTGAATGACCAGTCTGGATTACATCTAAGAAACACTTGGGTAACTCACATCAGAAGCTTCAGGGAGTGACTGAGCTTCCCACTGCCTGCATGGATTTGAATTGCAAGGGGAGCAGTGACTGCAAATACTAGAACTGACATTTAAAGGCACAGTCAAAGTGAGAAGAGAAATCTGAGCTATCCATTTTCTCACAGCTGGCTAAGAATGCGACTTTCATTTTCTATCTTCTGAAGACCTGTGGAGGGAAAGTGTTGCTGCAAATATTTTTGAGTAATCTTCTGTTTTTAAAGATTTCCTTTATGCTTAAAAAACCTTCAATATTTTTGAGTGTATTCCTTTATAAGACTCCTCTTTCTTCAGATCATCTCTACCTCCACAATTCAAATTACTGAACCTTGACTTTCTGCCATGAGACAAGGTATTGGAAGGTTTTCATTAATTATGAAATTAGTATGAGTGCCATTTGATTGCAATTCTGATGAACACACAATGGCACCTGCTAAATAAGATGTAGTTCCCACAAAGGAACACCTAATGTATGCATAAATTCATTAATATTTTGCTGTACTTTTTATAAATAAAAAGATGCAGATTACAGTTTTAACAGGTTTTTTGTTTGGGTTGTTTTTTCTGTGGACAGACACATATAATTGTCCCAAGCACATGCACAACACAAATGTTTGCTTTTTATATTATTAACTGCTGTAGATTTTTAAAGAAAGTAGTTTCTTTAGTTCATTCTGTACCATAGTGGAAGTGATTTTATTTAATTTATTTTTCATGTAATGTTTTTGAAGTGCTTCAGACTTAGGTTTCTCATCTGAAACACAGACCTGATAATCATAGTCTTTATGACAGTGTTGCTCAGAATCATTTAAAAAATAAATTTAGGAATAACAAAAAATAAGTATTACCTAGAAGTAATTGCAAGTGCTTGCATACTTTGACAAATAAACTCAGCTTCAGTCACTTACTATGTTACTGAGATACTGTTGATTCCACTAAATTTGCTGATTAAAATTCTGGAAATACGGGCTCAACCTGGCACAACTGTCATGTTAGAATTTAGGAAATTGCATGGCTGTTTCATCCAGAACCTCAGTAGTTGTGTCTTTCAGTTAATAAGATAAGAACTTAAAACTGATTTTTGTTAGGCTACAGCTGCTTAGTTTTATACAGATTTCATATTAGTGAAATTAAGGTTTTAAAAATTGCATTCGTACCATTACAGGTGTCAGGGTGTATTTACAAGGAAACATACAACGAAAAATAATTACTGGACCAGAAAACAATATTGTCCTGTACATTGATCTGTTCATGCTCTAAATTTTATGGGGATTTTTTAGCAGTGACCTGGCTGTAGGGAAGTGAGATTAAGTGAGAAAATGTAGTCACCCAAGGAACTTTCTACCCATTCACTGTGTAAAGTTCTTGCAGTGATTCCAAGTCAGAGAGGCAAAAACACCCCAGAAAAAAAACTTAGACTGGGCTCAGTGAAGAATTCTTCACATTCTTAAGATTTTTTAAATTTTTCCTCTCATAATCTTGGTCTAATTTACTCATACTATGCCCTTGAAGTTCTGTAGACATATCTGAGATTTATTACCAACCACAGGAAAAGAAAATGAAAACAGAACATGGAAGTGCAGAAGAGAAGACTGGCAGCTGTGGAAGTTTGTGTTTTGATTCCATCATCAAATAGAAGGGATTTTTTTAAATTTTAGGGGCATTGATTTAAAGGAGTTATTCGGCATTATTTTTACATGTGGGAAACAGTGAAATCTCTTCAAATTTAAAGTATTCCTTGAATAGTGGGTGATTCTTTGGGTTGTTTGTGAGTGTTTGTAAATACTTTCGTAAATGTAATATTTACACCTTTTTTTTCATTTGACCAGGCTTACTTATGAGGAAAAGCATAAAGGGAAAATTAAGACGGCTTTAGTGTGAGGAAACTGGGTTCTTAAGCTAAAACAGTAATGATTTTTTATCTTGTTACAGATAAGCTAATGTTACCTTTCTTGTGATTCAGACATTGTCTTTGCTTGTCAAGCAGCAGCACAATTGTGGGTTTCTGTCTGAAGGTGTCAGTAATGTGACATGATAAATATTTTTTTCTCATTTCAGTATGAATTTGTCCTGGAAATGTCTGGGCTATAATTTAACTCTTCACTGTAAGAAGTAGTGTTGATGTCTGTTTAGAGTATTCTTTTTCAAAAATTTGGTTTAAACCTATCTTTGGTCTCTATGAATGGTAAACAATTACAATAAAATTAGTCTTTTGGATTTGTGTAGTTTCCAGAAAAGGAGTGAAACATTTCTTCTCAGGCCAACATCAGAAATCATTGTTTAGTTTGGATTTTCTTAATAGTTTACAAATCTGGGTGTAATGTAGTGATGTTATTCTAATCTAAGTCCCGGACATTTCCTGGGAAGAATGAAATAATATGATTTGATTAATCTTCTCACTTCTCTGCCAAGGCTCAGAGAGTAGCAGTGTGCTGGAAAGAGGCATTTTCCAGGCAGAGTGTCTGATTCTTACAGGCTCACTACCTTCACTTGCCATGGAAGTGTTCCAGCATCAGCTACTCAGTCTTGTCGGGGGCCTGATGTGTTTCTGGATTCTAGTAAAATGCATCAGATTCATGAAATACCTTTCCCCACGTATCTGGAATTCTTTGCCTTAGGCTTTCTTTCGGTCAGTGGGAGAATGGGCAGGTAAAGGAAACTGCATCATCTTCTACTTGTAATTGAGTGGTGGATTGTTACATTACTAATTGGGAATGGTTTTCCTTGCATTTCTTTACCCTGTTCCTTCAGGATGAAACAGTGTCCACTACATATGGTTTGCTTGATTCCTTTTACTTTTCTCCTAAAACTTTGGAGCCTGAAGGTTTTGCGTACTTGGGGAGAACAGAAAACTAGTCAGACCAGTAACAGCTCACACCCCAGTGTGTAGATGTGAATCTCTCCCTGTTGCTATTTCTGATGTTTTCTCTCTGCTGCAAATGCTTTCATTTTAATAGCATTGCCTAGATCCTCAGTTTCCTGGTATGTGAAGCTGCTAGTTTATGTCTAGCATATGTTCTCCAGCTTTCAAAGCAACTTTTCTTGTTCCTGGTGACGTTGCTCCAGTGTGTTTTTTTCCAAATTGCTGACCTATCCTTAATGATATCGTTAATGAGCTAAATGTACTTTAGTCTAAAATCTTCAAAGGCTGCAAGTTGGCAGTGCTTTTTTAAAGATAGTATACATTCTCATAAAATAACAAAAAGTTTAATAAGCACCTTTTTCTTCCTATTGATCATTGATATTTTTCTTAAACTTGTTAGATGATGAGGATAAAGCAGGAATGAACAGGTACTGCTGTTCCTGGGTTCCTTAGATGCCAGTGTTGCTGATGGCAGTTTCTTGCTAAGAAGTGACCTGAATAGTAGACCTATGCTTGATTCCTTTTTCCTGCATTAGACTTGATGTGACAAAATATATTAATTTATTAAATCTCTAAAATACATTAATTAAAGATATAATTAAATATTAAATATATATTTAATTACCACATCTTATAGTAGACTAATAAATTAAATCCATTCATGTGTAGAAGACCTGCCTGAATACCAGATACTTCCAAGGCAGTGCATAGGTCTCATTTTGATTTAAGTGAGGCAAGGACCTCCCTACTGTGTATGAGATAAGGAGCAGCATGTGGAACTTTGTGTGTAAAATCTTTCTTTCCACTTAAGATTGGAACACTTGTTTCCTTTAATGGACCTTTATGCTGTGTTTTTATAAACAAAGTCTTCTGGCCCCACTAAAATTCATAAGGTTCAGATAATTTTCTGTGTCATGTGATGCTGAGAATCATGAAAATGAAAGCTGGCATGTGGAAGCTTGTTTCCCAGCAGACTCTTTGCTTTTCATCTACAGGTCTGCTAGGAAGCTGAATATCCACTGCTGCTTCACTGGGATCTCATTTCCCTGTGAAATGAGAGAGTAATTGCTCTTCTGTTGGCAACACCTAACTGTTCAAAAACACCTTGCTTTCTGTGCCTCTGGCAATGCAGAAGTCCTTAATCCACATTTTTTTAATAATGACTAATTTTTCATTTGCTCTAAAACTTAGCAGGTTTACCTTGGAACTGCTTTGGTGCTTTGCTACTTTATTTCTTCTGTATTTCTAAGGTGATAAGGATTTTTCTTTCTATAGTTCCTCTTTGGTATTTATATGCACAGTGTTTAAAGTTCACGGTGCTTGACAAATGCCAGGACTTGTTTATTTTCCCAGTAAGACTAAATCCAAAAGTAAACTGTGTAGTACAGCTCTGAAGGAAGAGCATTTTATAGATGGTGGCAAGTTTGCTGTGATGTTTCCTTACAGACAGAAATCTTGTGTGAGAAATTGTTTTATCAGCTTCAGTCACCAGTCTTTATCTCCTACCATTCTGCCACCAGCATATAAGTACAAATCTTGCAAAACAGAATTTGTGAAAATACGTATATGGAAGAAAATTCTGCCAGCTCTTAGACAATTGACTTGTTGCTGGTTGTTGACACCGCTGAAAATGAGAGTAATAACTACCTCCTGTACCACATGGGCTACCTTGGGGAGAGATTTGCTTTGAAGACAGAAAGTGCTGAATGAACTGACATTCATAGGTCACAAGGCAAAAAAAATTTAGAAGATTGATTCTGTTCTTCAATGGAGATATTTAGGTTGCGTTATTCAAGAAAAGCAGGTGATGAAGATTAAACAATTCAGAGAGAATAAGCTAAACCAGAACTCCAGATGTAATCCCTATCCTTTTTGCTTTTTCCAGTGGTCACAGGAGCAGGATGTATGGGAAAAACATATTCCTTCAGGCAAAATAGGTCACCTACCCTTCATTTTATCTTAGCAAAATGGCAATTGCTATCCCTCCATCAGTGTCCTAAAGTTAGTAAAATTATTCTAGAATTCAAACTGTGACAAACATGGTGCTAATCCTTCTCTCCTGTATAGCCAGAATAACATTAATCAGATTCTGGAAGGAAACCAGTGCTGCATTTCAGAGGAAACTCATTCAGGCCTCAGTGGTCTCAGCAAACCAGGGAACAAAAATGAGTGACTCAAAAGAGGGCCTATTGTCTGTCCAGAGAAGGAAGTCTCCTAAATTGTCCCTTTTTTTCCCAGTTTCACGGCTAATCTGCAGTGAGCTGGTCCAGTATTAAAACACAAAATGTAATTTTCCAGCCCTTACACTTGCAAACACATTTTGAAAGTTATATCTGAAATAACCAAAAAGGCAGAATCTTGTATAAATTAATATAAGATGCAAGTTATGGAAAGTATAAAGAATCCTAATGGTCTAATTCAAAATCAGGAGCTCTAGGAGGCTGCAGGAGGAAGAAGATCTCTGTGCTGTCCCTGTAGCCACTGCTGTGCAGTGTTTATTTTCCTAGGAAGTGTACCTTCCTATTCACCCATGCTGGTCAGCACTCAGGGCAGGCTGGCCTTGTACTGTGTTGTACCAGCCTTGCTATTGCTGATCGTGACTGAGCAGTACATTTTCTCCCTCATTTCTTCTTTCTAAACGGCATTCCTTTCTAGAAGCTAAACAGCAGTGAATCATAAGTTGCTGTCTTCCGAGCTGAGGTGACGGGGTAACAAAGCCTGTAACAAGAGTTACAAGAGCCTGTACGCAAGAGTTTAGATGTGATGCCTTCTTATAGAGATTATAAAATACATTTCACAGGAAAAGAAAACAAATTGATTTTTTTATTGATTTACAGGATTTTTGCACTAGTCTTTTCATTGTGCATTGTTTAAACACCTACCTAACTATGTCTTCCTTTACTGGGAATGGCAATACAACAGCTACTTTTGAAAGAACATTGAATGTAGGAAGCTCAAAGACCAATACCATGTATTAGAGTTTAACATTTAGCCTAGTTGTGATAAAAATCCCATGGGAGAGAAAGGAAAATGCTGCCTCCCGTCTACTCACTGAGTTGCTGTAGTAATAAGCAAATGGGAAGGGTCTGATGAATACGTAGCTCAGGGGGAATGGGATGGGATCAATACAGGGAAAGCAGTCATCAGAAATGCCTAAACATTATTACCATGTTTCTGGGTGAAAGACCCTGTTTATGCAGCTTGCTGAACTAATTTTCTGTGTGAGCATCTGGTGATATTTTATCCATGTGAAGGCTGCAAGAACCTGTGAATGTCTAGATTGGACCTTCTGTCGTTGTTCTGCTTCCTTTGTGCTATATGGGTTATGCAAGAGCAAATCCCATTAAAAGGCCAGCTATAACACGTGAATGGCTGCATTATACCACAAAAAAGAGTAAACCAGCTACTGTCCTTTTTTTTTTAAAGTTGGCTGGAGCTGGCTAGATTTTGTGGAACATTTGTTCATTATTTTTGGCATTTGTGGGATGACTGAGAGTCATCTTTCTCCGTGCTGAGATGTACCATCCTGTCCAGGTGGTCCCTTTGATTGAAGCTGTGCTCAGCTCCTGCTCTGTGGGACAGATCCCGAGCCCACACCACATGAGCTCATAGCGTGGCACATCATCTTGCTGGCTGAGGTTGAAGCACGCGCTTGTGTGTGGCTTGTGGATAAATAAATCTGATCCTGCTGTTTTAATATTTGTGTGCCTTCAGAATTTCTGGCTCAGCACCACTGTCTTGCTACTCTGATGTCAGGGTACAAAATTCTCTGACGTTCTTCTGGTGTAGGTTCCTCTGGTGTTATGTGCTGGTGTGAAGGCAAGCCTTGTTTGGAGGGCACAGTCTTCTAGAACATTAGTTCTGAGGTCACGTGATGAATTTCTTTCTGATGTCCTGAGCTCAGTCATCAGCTGATAATGAGTCACAACTAATTTAAGGAGTCCACACTTGGTAGCATATGCTACAGGATTCTAAGGAGAGCAGTTTTCGTGTTTTGGGAGGCTAGTGGAATGCAGTTTCCTATGTTCAGTGTTTTATGTGGAGATCTCAGTAGGTGGTTCATTGGGTAAAACTCAGCAGACTGAGGTCCAGAGAGAGATTGCAATATCTACAGGTTCACTACTCTTGTTTCCAAGGTTTATCGCTAGATGCAGGACTGTGCGAAGTCTCTTAAGCTCAAAAGCTGCCTGCAGCTGTGTGAAGAACCTGGCAGCTGTGAGGTCTCAGAACACTACTTAGTTGATGCTGGGACACAGATCTTTAGTTTCCCAAGCTTGTATTGAGAGGCAAGCACACGTAGAACTTGAGCTTATCCTCTTCTGAATGAATATCCAGGCTTCCCTGAAGGCTCTACCTGTATTTTGTGTAGGTGAGTGATTTTGAATGACTGACCGTTTTGAGGATGAAGACCCTGACCTTTTAATTGACTGTTGTGATGTCAGAGTGCTGGTATTTTGGATCTAGTTTGCTATACTTATTTGAAAAGCCAGGCTTCTGTTATACTTGTTACCCTTCTGTTACGTGGTCTGTGAGTTCTTGGGCTGATAGGGTTTAAACTCACCAGACTTACAAGAAGAAAGAAAAGCAAGTCATCTGTGAGCCTGCTGCTAGTCTGTCACATCTCTACTCAAAGATTAGCATTTCAGGTACTGATGTAGTCTTGTTTGTTCTGCTTTTATGGTGTAATAACTACAGTTGTGTTTTATCATCTGCTACTGACATAGCACCTCAGACATACTGGGTTTATAGACAAGGCCACAGCATACTCTGAGATTTATAGTTTGGCCTCTTCACTCTTCTCATGTGATGTCAGGGCATAAGCAGGGTGTTGTGGCTCACGTGGTCACCATTCTTGTTACTGTTAATGGTTCATCACTTTCTTACAAGTCAGGCCAGTGCTTGTGTTCAAGCAGTGTTTCAGGAGACCGTTTTGAGACAGGCTTCATTCATTTAAGACTTCATTCATTTGTTAATTTAACAGCTCCTCGAGTCTTAAATATTTGTTTCTTTTCCTGAAATTCTGTGTATTATTGCCAGCAGTATAATACCTGTTAAATATGATCTGAGTTTTCCTGCTCTGGTTGCAAAGTATTCTATTTTCTCCACTTTATCTTGGATTTGTTCCTGGAAATACTGCTATTGTCCTTGCATTGTGTCCAGAACATACAGAGCTAGCAGAAAGATTGCAAGATCATTTTGCCTTGTCATCTCAGTTCTGGTCTGCTGGACCAAAACCAGGGTTGAAATATTTGAATCATACTTAAAATGAATGAGTCTTTGATTCATAGGGACCCTACCGTTCCAAATCCCAGTTAGAGAAAGACAAAACATGACACACAGACCATGTCTGTACAGTCCTAGAGAAGAGAGAAGGATCTCTTTTCTAGGAGGTAGGAAATTACAGTAGGCAGCTACAGATTCCACAAAGCATTATTAAGGATTTTAAATTATTACATTTAATGACCCATGTAGAATATAATGAATTTGTCAAGGTAAATGTAGCAGTCATATGCATGGTTTGAATTTAAAACCTACTTTGCCTTTCATGAAGCTTTATTGTTTAAAAAGTCAACTCAGACTGAGCTGTAAAAACACGCTAGAAAATGCAGAGGGACTTAATACTTGTTTAATGTAGTTTTAAACTTTTTAATCATGTATTTTTGGGATTCCAGAGTGCTGATTCTGCTTGAAATTTCCTCATCATTAGCTGTATTTCTAAATTCTTAGTTGTTGTGATTCGTTATGGCTGGAATTGGTAGTAATGATCTTACATTTTGGCAGACTGAGTCTCAGGAGCATTTTAGTCCTTTGCCACTGGGAGTCAGGATTTCCTAACATATGCAGCTCCACATTACGCAGTGCTGGGAGGCAGTGCTTACTTATTCCTTACTGTGAAGGGAAACACCATTCTTCAACGTCAAAGTCTTTGTATATTAGGAAAATTCTTTGTGCTAAAGACATCGACACTACAAGTTACCGTAGTTTGAAATATTAGGCCAGATTTGACCTTTCCTGCAGGTGGCCAGGGAATTCTGAGCACAGTTCTTTTTGTTTGCTTGAGGGTCTGTTTGTATATTACGGTATCTACAATGTCCTACAAACCCTATTTCTGAAAAGCATGCACCTTTTCTACGTGGGTGAGGAAGCAAAACAGACTCCTCAGGTGGATGGCCTCCTTTGCCTTGAGAAATGCCTTATACTTCTGGTTAGTCTGGTGCACAGCAGCAAGAGAGATTCCTCTCACCTGATAGGTAACAATTTTATAAGATTGCCCTAAACATATGCTTTTAGCTGAAATACAATGCAACCTTAGCGGTTGGAATCCTTTTTTAGTTAGGTTTTAGGAGGGGGTTTTCTGTCAAATGAAATACAGAGACAAAGCTGATATGATACTGAGAAGCCCAGTGAAGCAGAACTTTTTTGTGTATGACATGGCTGATACTTGGTGTTGCATCTGAAGGTGCAAAAATTAAAACAATCCCTATCCAAACACCCCCAAATGACAGAAAGGAGCAAGTGATCCTGGAAACAGAGACCATATCTGACTGAAAATGCCTTGGGTCAAATTCCTTGAAGAAAAATCAAAGTCTACCAATATGTAGGCAACTATAGTTCTCCTCTTGAGAGTTTTAAGTGGAGTACTTAAAGCAGACTTTTGAAACCCCAAAGCACCCAAGTCTGTGCAGATATCTCTGGAGCACTGATCAATTAATGTTAGAGGATCTCCAAAAGTACAGAATTGTGAGAAAAGCTGAAAATGCAAATGGTTGTTGCTGATGCCTTTAGCAGGAAGACATCCCCTTGTGCTCTTGATGGAGAAAATTTTTGAAAGAAGATCCTAATTTCTTAACATTCTGTGTGTTGTTTCATGAGAACCCAACAGGACAAACTGTTTCCTCAAATAGTTTTAAGAAGAAAGTCAGCTATGGAAATGAATGGATCTTCAGTGGGTGGCCTTTGCCAGTTATTTCTTCTTTTAAGCAAATCTGGTTCTTTCAGATGACATGAGCTTTATGTTCTGTGATGACTAATTTAGCTCTCTTTCTCCTTTCTCTCATGGGCATTTTTCTAGTTCTAGTTTTATCTTTCTTTATGCATGCAACTCAGCTCAGCTACCACTTGTTGTTAACCTCATTTCAAAAACTGAGGGTGTGTTCCTTTCTCTGGCTTTGCCTAAAAATCTGATGGGCATGGGAGGCCTCAGAAAAACAGGAGAAAACCATTCTCTATTTGTTCCTCATTTGTTCTGCAGATGGTAATACCAAACTGACCATAAATGGATTGTTATGTTTAATAGTTTTTGCAGCTATAAAATTCCAGCTATTGCCAACATCTTTGTGGATGTATATTTGTGTGACTATTTTGAGTATTTATGCATATAATTCACCTTTTTTCTTTGATTTCTTTATTTTTTTTTCCTTTTAAGTTTGCATCTACTTAAAAAAAATGAAAAAAAACCAGTTAAAATTTTTCCATCTACCCTGCATCAGATTTTATTTCTATTAAATAAAAGTTAATAAAGTCCAAATGCTTTCTAGCTTTTGGGCCTTCAATTCAATAGCCTTAATGTACTTCCTCAGGAAAAAAAAAGTGATGATGGAAGGTGATGTTGTAAAATGACTGGAAAGTCAGAAACGAGTCCAGGCTCCAAAATAAAAATAAAAATAAAGATAAAAATTAAGTTAAAAATAAAGATAAAAATAAAAATAAATAAAAATAAAAATAAAAATGTGTTTCTGGGAAATGTCAGGTGGTTTTCACTCCCTGAAGACACTCATTCATTTGAAGTTGACTCCAATTATTTATATTTGTTCATATTATGGGATTTAATTGTTGTCCAGTATATTTTTCCTGTAAAGGTCCAAGATTATAGAGTGAAGGAAATATTTTGGACGTCTGTAGAAGACTGATTATTTTTTGGCCTGGTTTTAATATCTCTTGTTTATCCATTAGGCAAGTGACAAGTGAATGAAAAGAATTTAAAAAATTCATGTTTGCTGTTTTTGAAAAACTGTAAAAAAGGGGAAGATTCTTGTCACCTTACTGTTTCCTGACAACTTTTATATTCCTCTCTTGTATCTGGCAAGAAGTGGATTAACTATAGTGATGATAGGGAGAACTTTTGAAAAAATGAATTTGGTGTTTGTCTAAAACTTCTCCTCCCATTTACAGGGATCTGCAGGTCTTTTCCCTTGGTACAGTATCTAGCACAGCAGAGTGCTGAATATTGCTACAGCTGTACCTGCAGGTCTTGCTCCAATACTAAAAACTTTTTTATATTACTGTGTCCCTTGAGCCCTTCTAGACATGGATCACTCTAAAAGTATATGCTTTCTTTCAAAGAGTGTAATGGCCTAGAAAAAAAGTGAATGTGTGCTCTTTACCACCTTTTTCTGCCCTTAAAATCTGTAAATACAAATAAATAGTTTACCTGTAAAGTAGTTTGTGGAACACAGCAAAGGAGGACTAAAAATGAAATCCAAGTGCCAGGTTTGTTTTTTGGTTGGTTGGTTGGTTGGTTGGTTTTTTAAGGTTTTCAACTTACATTTGGCTCTTGATGAAACAGTTAAATAGAGTGCCTTTAGAATTAATGTCCCCTTTCTTTTCTTCAAAGGAAATCAGCCATTAATCCTGGTGAATGTTTTGTATAAATACTTTAAGATTGACAGTTAGAATTTATTTAGGAGTCAAATGAGTTTTTATCCTCCATTAACTTTACAGATTGCTATAATAAAAATAATTCTTTCCACTGTCTCTTTTTCTATACATGGCTTCTATCCAGCAGATTCCTTGATTAACATGTTTAAAAGTATGTGTCACTCCAAGACTACACCTCAGTTGGAAAAGCCTGCCTTTAAGGAGGCTTAGCAGCTGACTCCAACAGCACATCAGGTCCAGGATATTCACCTGAGAGAGCAGCACATCTATCAGGGATGTGGCAGACTTGGGTGAAAAAGTCTGCAAATTTTCAACATGCAGCTGCCAAAATCAAGGACTGGGCCCAGAAATTTTCTATCCAACATGCCTCTCTTTTTTCTTGTGGGGCTGAATAGACTTGTTTTCTCTTGGAAACCAAGGGATGTCTGATGAGGAAAGCTGTAAAAAAGCCTCCACACTATGACTGATTACAAGGCCATCCACTGGACACCTTCCTGGCTGAGGGTAATGAAGGACTTGCCTGTTCCGAAGGTACTGCTGAGATAGCCTACCCTGCAAACACTCCTACACCTTCTGCACTGACCCATGGCTTTTCAGTTGTGAGGAAGCTTCTCTCACAGCAGCAGTGTTATCCATGTAATCCAAGGTGCAGGGAGGTGTGTGGTGTGATCCCAGCAGTCAGGCTGCACTGATGAGGTTTTGACACTGTTCTACCTGGTTGTGGGCATAGCCTTTCTCACAGCTTGCTGACATTGGGGGCAAATCCCAGTGAGATCTTTCTATTGTTTTCAGCTGGTTTTGGCTGAAGTCCAGAGTGAGTCATCTGTTATTTATTGTGTCAGGTTGGAAATGAATATCTAACAATAAGTAGATGGCACAAACAAAAGGAAAGAGAGAAAAATACAGCAATGAAAAGCATAGCGTATCTGATGTGGAGGCACTAAAATCAGCAGGGAGCTCTGGATACATTACTCTTGTTTCCTTTTTTTTTTTTAACATTTACACCACACATTTTTTGCCGTCTATTGGACATTATATTGAACAGACTTGCTCCATTTTCAAACTGATTGTATTATTTGCCTAATTATACTGCCACATCTGTTTGGATACTGAATACTATAAATTTAAAAAGTCTAAGCTGTGGGTAATTACAGAGATCTCAGTGTTTGGCTTTCCAAGTTCTGTGGGCCACAGGTGTGCCTGAGAGCAGTACTCAGAGCTGGAGCCGGCAGAAATCCACAGTAAGAAAAACATTTCTCTAAAAACACACTGGAATTGAAAACCAGATTTCCATTCATTCAGACTGGAAAGCTCTTTTAAAATGAGATAAAAGGTACCAAAGTAGGTGTTACAGAGGGCAGACAGAACCATTACCCCAGGTACACTGCTCATTTAATACATTTAGTACTCTGGTTGTGAAACATTGATCAAACAACAATACCAGGGGATTAGAAATGATGGAATGCTACTAACTGCAGTCCAGTTTCATTTCTTCTGCTTAAATTTCCTAAGCAAGCTGTACAGGCAGAGCTAGGTGCTGTTTGCAAAATGATACCTCAGTATGTATTTATATGACCAGGATCTGTACCATTTTGTTGTTAAAGCCAAATAGACAAACAAACAAAAAAGCCACTTCTGCAAGATATAAAATTCCTCATCACAAGTGTGGTTGGGGTTTGTAGGGTTTGATAGTGATTTTTATTGTTTATTTGTTTTGATTGGTTATTTTGGGGTTGGTTTGTGGTTTGTTTGTTTTTTCTTTTTGGTGGGGTTTGGGATTTTTTTTGTAGAAACAAATCTTTATTTAATGAAAAATAAGGTGTGTGATCCTCAGATACAATAAAATTACAGTTGTATCAGTTTAACTAGTGGAGCATACAGTTAATGACTTTGGATTTGGTGATGCAGGAAACTGCAGAAATTATGCCTGCTAATATAGAATAAAGTAGTGAATAAAAAAAGGAACCCACACAGCCTGGAAGAAAATATACCTTGCTCCCACAAAGACCTGTGAAGGTGCTAATTCACTCAGCTGTCCTCCCTGCCGTAGGCTGAGTTTCCAGTATGCTGTGTCCTCTGCCTCTTGTCCTGCCTGCTCCAAGAAATAAGCAGGTAACAAAGTGAGTTCACTGACTAGCATAAAACAACTCATTTTGCACATCCTTTCTGCAGTCTAAAAGGCTGTTAAAAATGTCTGTTGTGTCTTGCTGATCCCTTAAAGTAAACTCCTCAATTTGCTCTCCTATCTGCCAATTTCCATGGAATATGATGAGTGCTTCTCTCTTCATATTCAAATGTTGCTGTAGTACTTCAAAAGGAACTTTCTGCAAAGATCAGTTCTCGTGCCAATCAGGTATCCATTTTGCTACCTGGATTTTCAGAACATTTTTGTAACTCTGTAAACTTTCTAGAAGGGGAGTGATTATGGAATGCTGTGTATCCTAAACAACTTCATGCTTCATTCTGATTTATTATCTTTTTGGTAAATTTCAAAAAGCAGCACATTAACCTATATGACAAGTGGATTCCCAAGTAGTTTGAGGTCAGAAGGAGTTAGATGTATAAACCTTAGTGATACATCTTAAAACACATTGAATTAACCAACTTTTAATTTTTCACTTTTAATTTTCCTTGAATTAGTTTTTACTCCATTATTAAAAAAAGAGGAAAGAAAAGACAATAACCTGTCCTGGTGTTTGAAAAGCTAGGATTTTTGCTTCTGGCACACTTAGGACTTTAAACAGAGATGTAATGGCTTGTGTCTTCAAAGACAAACATAAATCTTTGTCACAGAGAGGAGAGACATATGAAACATCGGAAATTTTTTTTTGGCTCTCTCCTTTGCAGAATTGTTATAATTTTCTGAAGAGCTATGCCTGGATAATTCATTTGTCAGCATGAGAGTTTTATTGTTTTTTAAAATATTGGTTTATTCATAAAAGAGACAGAGGAAAGCCATCTGGAGTACTTGTTTGTTGGCTGACCGTGCTGTTTGCAGCAGTACAGTTCTGTACAGACAAGGAGTTGCAGAGAAAGTCCAAATGGCTTGTTTGATCCTCATTTTCATGTTGCTCTAGTTTTGGCTGCCCTTCTGATTGCCCGCGAGAAAGATGGCTGCAACATCACTACACTTTTTAAGACCATCTCATTTTGTTTATAGAACTCTTCAATCAGAAGGTCACTGTAGGTGTCTGCTCCAGCTGTTGCTCTGTTCTTTCCCACTCACTGCATTTACACTCACAATGTCCTTTTATTTATAGTTTCACCATTCGCCCAGCCTGGGACCATGACGGGGTCATTTGCCACTAGAGTTGCTTTTATAGGTTGAAGGTTCAAATGATGTTTTGTCCCTTTCATACACAGAACGGCAGCTTAGAAAGAGGGCAAGAAAAAGGGCACTCGTTCCTCCTTTCTTCTGTCATGGAGACAGATGTCCTCTAAAACTGCACTCAAGAGGCAACCTACATCTCAGATCTGCAGTCAGAGTGCTTGCTGCTTCCTCAAACTGCATTACTTGAGTAGTGCAGGATGGTCAAGACTTGCAGTTTGCAAAGAGCTTTGAGGGGCAAAGAGGAACAACTTTGTCTCATCCTCCAACAAAGGTTCTTATTTGTTGCAGATTGTCCTGCTGGACCCAAAGCCATCTTTCTGCATCCTTGCTCTCCTGCAGGGGCTGGCACAAGGCCTCTTCTTACTGAGTGAGCACCAAGGGATGAGACAAAATTTCTGGGTAATAATTCAGCAAGTCTGATTCCTATTCAAGGCAATGCTCTCCATCTTCTGTATGATAAAATCAGAATCCAAACCAGCAGAGACATTTTCCCGAAAGCCATATGCACTTTTTGCCATGTGCGTGCACCTGAATTCCTGCCACTTGCACAGAGCCTGCAATCTGATATTCTATTGACATTTCCAAGTTTGCCTGTCACTTTTTCAGCAAACTTCATCTGGATTTCAGGTTGCCCATAAAACATGAAAGCAGGTTTAGTAGCAAAAATTTACAATGTGAACATCTAGTTAGAGGAGACCTTACTGGGCCCCTTTAAAGGGGAGCTTTGCCTTTAAAAATGAGTAAATAAGAGTTTCTACTTCTTTTCCTCATGAAACTTCATTGAAAATATGAACAGCAATAAATCAACTGCTGAGAAAAATGGAAGTGTACAGCTGGGCTCCACTCCTGCATAGCAATGACATTGGAAAAATCACACACATTTCCCTTTCCCTTCTAATTGACCTTGTAAAATTTAAGCTATAGCCTCTCTAAAATGCCTTTTAGTGCTGCAAAATCCCAAAGAAGGTTCAGTCTATGGAAATGTAAATGTCAAAACAGGCAAGGAATTTTTTGAAAATAATGCAGAAAATGCTGCATCACATCCAGCCTTGTTTACCCCTCCTCCTGTGTAAAAAGGTAAGTTCCACTTGTTAGAGTGCTCATCTTATCCATCAAAAGTCTTTTAAACCATTCTGCAGAGCTGTGCTTACATACAGGATCTGTCATCCACAGTCATTTATGTAATGTATGCTGACAGTGTTCATCTATAAATATTATGATAACCGGGGAAAGAAGTCCCGTGTGGCTTATTTCTGAATTTGTTTTGTTTTACCTTACTGAAGGACTAAATGTTGGTTAGATTTTATAAGAAAAATTCCATTGATTTCAGGGCATAAATTCATCCTATATTTGCCAGACCATTTACCTGAAAACAATCAGGTAAACTGAGAATATTATGCCTGTGCTGCATTATTTCTTAGAGTAAGAAAGTTGGAACAATTGCTTACTGTATAGTGGACATTACTTAACAAGACGTCTGGTTATTTCTCTAACTACTTATTACAGCTCTCCCTCTTTCTTGGTAGGTACAAACAGGTTTTCTAGGCTGGTTTGTCTTTGGTTTTGGGGTTTTTGTTAGTTACAGAGCTGGCCACAGATCAAAAGGTGAAGGTTATGCAAGCTGATTTTGCTAAAAATTCAGTGTACAAGAACATTGAAAAAGATCTGAAAGACTTGGATATTGGTGTTTTGGGTCAGTCATTAAGGTCTGTTAATTGACGAGTATTTTATGGCTGTAGTATATTAAACAGACCGTTGTAAAAATGATGTGTCATAACAACTTATTAGCCAATGCTTTAAACCAAGCATACATAGTGAGCCTGTGGCTCATTGTCTGGTATTATTCATGAAGGAACAGTGAAAAGGTGGGGGTTTGGAAGGTTTTTTTATTTTTAAAGAAAATCATCCTTTTAATAGTGAAACAAATGAAACTACAGCAACAAAACACAACCAACCTTAGCAACAGTCTATTTTTCTGTTCCCCAGAGTCATCAGTATTGGTGACTTCTTGTTCAGTGAGAACAAGACTTGATGCTAAATAGTGTTTCTCCTCACATGCAGCTCAAAATCTTCTGGGTCGTGAGGAGAAGCAATTTGTTTTACTAGATGAACTATGCACTTTGTCTAGATTTGGTTCTTAACGTTGTATTTTCCCTGACTAGTTAACAATGTTGGAATGCTTCATAATCCTCTTCCATGCCGTTTCCTTAATGGGCAAGACATAGAAGAGGTAGGATTATTCTGTGGATTTCAACATCTAATATAACAACGAGGAATTGTAATTCATTGAATGGGGCACAGATTTTGCCCCTGCTACAATCAAGTATTAACTGTTCAGTTGGGTTGGAAATGAACTGGGCCTGAAGAAGCATATTTTGATTTGGTTTTAATGCTTGGAAGAGCTTGAAAGAGAAAAAGAATGGTAGATTTCAGCTAAACTGCAGGAAGCGTCCAGTGATAGAGGGGAGAGTACAGCTGGCCTGGTTGTAACAGGGATTAGCAGACCCCTCTGACTCCCTGCTGGCTTGTAGTGTAATGGGGCCAGTCTATTCACAGCCACAGCTGAAAATATTGGGTTCTTGTTAGTATTATTGAAACTTACTTTCTTTGGGACACCATTGCTTAAATATGTGGAAACAAACAAACAAATCAAATTAAAAAAAAAAAAAGAAGAGAAAAAAGAAAGAAAAAAGAAACATAATTTAAACACAGTTTACTTTGTGGGGGGAATTAATTTGCACAGGTTGAATAGGATGACAGGATTAAGGATGTGTGATCAAGTTCTCCATTACCTAATAGTTATTTACCCCTCTATCACTTGCAATGAAAAAGCTGGAATTTCTAAGTGCGTATCTTGCTAGCACCTGTCTCAGGATTCATTCAGTTTTTATGTCATCATCTCTTCCAAATCAGAGAGCCTCAGGCAGGCTGCTTCCCTCAAACTCTCACTTAAGGATGAATTAATGGTTTTGTTGCTTCCTGCAGAACCTTGTCAACTGCAACGTTGTTTCTGTTACAAGTAGGTATGTGACACATTTCCATCCGTACTGGGTCTGTAAGGTATTTCATTGGAAAAAAAATCAGTCCCACATTAGAGTGACCAACTAGCTTTTCCGTGTATTTTCATTTAGTTCATCAGCAGATAGTGATTTTCATCAGGAATGTCAGGGTTAATTTAAGGAACCCACCTGTTTCTAGTGCCTGTGAAATATTTTGATCAGAGCTGACTGGAAACTTTTTAACACAATTTCTCAGAAGAAACCCATCCTTGCACTACAGCTGAAGCAGCTTAACATTTTGCAAATTGTTTTTGTCTTGGTATACAGAGACATTTGCTACAGAATTAAAGTTTTCAAGACAGGTAAATCAGTTTGAATTTTAGCACTGTACTTGCATTTTTTGTCACAATTCTCTTCTGCCAAAATGTTTTTGTATCAATGCAGGACAGAAACTCCAGGAGCTGCCTCTCAATTCTGTATTGTTACCCCTTGGTGCTAATTTTGGTTGGCTATTTCCCTTCCAAGAACATTTAGTATTTCATGCTTTTCAACTCTGATTAAGATTTGTATTGCTCTGCTGTTTGCAAGCGGCATGTTAACATGAACATGAGCAGAAGATCTCAACCTTGGCTTTCATGCCTTTCATGTCTTTCTAAAAATGACATGAAAATTAACAGCAGATGTTTGTCTTTCTCTGGCTAGCAAAATTTACATCCCAAATTTTTACTCCTGCTTAATGACTTAAGATAATAAATCACATATTAGCAATCAATTGAAGGAAATTACGTAAGTAGATTTGTGACATTTCTGCTCCTAGGATTTATTCTATTTATATGTCAAAAGAACAGAAATATCTGCAATATCTGAATTTTATATATATATATACATATGCCATTTTGTACCCTCTCAGTGTGGATACAAAAGGTCTTTCTCTTTATCATTTCCCGCCTTACACATACCTCAGAATCAAACTCTTTTGTTTTTGCAGTGCCTGGGGATTCCTTTCCCCACTGCGGCAATCACATCCTTTTCAGTCTTTCACGAATATTCACTTTCCTCCAAATTACAAAGAAGAAAGCATTCTCCTAACCAGCATTCCTCATGGTTAGGTCCATATAATCTTTAAATCTTTTTGGGTTTTCCTTTCTCCTCCCTGTCTGGATTCCTGCTAAGATCCTGTTCACCATTTCTTGCAGTGTAATGCCTGAGATCCAGGTATCCTGCCTCCCACAGACGTCAGTGGGATTTTCAGCAATGCAAAAGAAGGACCTTTTCTCATGTTTTACACTTTATTTCGAAATTCCTCTTCACCCAAGCTGATGTGACCGACCGGTGTTGTCATGCTTTGTGAACCCCACACTGCTCCTACTATCCTCCTGAGCACAATGACACTATTGAAAAACAATCAGGAAATAACAAGTATTCAATTAAATTTCACCATTAATTTGCACTACTTTTCACTACTGCCCTGTACAAGTTAGGTCACACTCCTGTCCTGAGATGATTCATAATGTAAGTATGACTTCTCCATGGTACTTAGGCATACTGTCAATAATACTCTTAAAAGGCACAAAGAAAAGCAGATTTCTGACCTAAAAAAATGCATTTAATTTCACTTTAAAAATCAGATGCATGATTAAATCTATTGCTAAAATAAGAATGAAAAAAAATAAAATAATTAGCATCAAAAAAGATCCTAAAGCTCTTTCTGGTAGCAGAAAAAAAATGATGTCTCTTCATGATTTTCTGTAATTTCTGATCCAGCTGTAAGCAAAAGTGAAACTGCAAAAAGAACATGGTGGAGCTGACTTTCTCCTTGCAGTTATGATTCCATATTGAAGAATGATGAAATTCAGAAACTGTTTAAAAGCTTTGGATAAACATAAGACTCTCACTGCTTACAAGACTAACCTTTGGGATTTTTTGACAATTCATATGATTTTCAGGCCACTAGCATTTCTAAAATATTTTCCAAAATGTTGAATGTGCCATATTTTAGCTATTTGAGTTGTATACGTATGGCTTGATCAAGTGGAAAAACTCGTGATTAAAATAAAATTGGTTGAAAAATGCTATCAGGAAGATGGGGGATGGAAAAATTCTTAAAATAGTTGTCTTAAAGGTGACAAAAATAATTTTGAAAAGAAGCAACCAGGGTATTTTTTCTAGAACATCGAATTGCTTTTAGCTTCTACCTTCAGTATCTTTAGTGGTAGTTATGCTTTCACATTAACTTCTGGACTTTACAGTCTATCAATCAGTAAGGTTTCTTCTACTGCTGTTAGTGCTGTATGAGTATATGTATAGGAACTCCCACAAGTTGTCAGTCAATTGTAGAACAAGGCAGAAAACATAAAATATATGTCTGTGTCCAGTTAAAAATGTGGTAGAAATAAAATGGGATGTGATGGGCCTAATCAGGCAAGAAACAGCATTTGAACATATTATCTTATTCTTCCAAGAGTGGTAGCTGGGCTTGCAATAATGCTTTTCAAGCTTTGGAAATGCCCATATTACTAATCAGAGATACTAATTCATCTATGCAATTAAGGATCCCTGTTCTCCTTTTAATACTATGTACATTAAAATGTATATGTATGTATGTAGGTATATGTATGTTATGTATATTAACCCTAATGGGATCCTTAAATTAGAAGTTAGGACCTTTGGATGAATTTTCTAGAAAGCACTATTAAATACTGCATTCTAGAGGCCAGTACATGCTTTTAGTTTTGGCAAAAAATTTACTTCTTACTATTTAATTTTTATTTTGCTTTGTTTTTTTTTTTTTTCCTGGTTGTTGCTAAATGCATTGGATTTTAGTGATGTGTACAGGGAGTTGTGAATGGGGAAGCTATAACAACAGATCCATGGAGAAGGAAAAAGGATGTGCTGGCCAAAGCAAAAAGGGGATCTACCAATTACTTAGGAGAATAAAAACTTTCCTCTGACACTGATTTTTTCTCTGTTAGAGGTACAATTACATATACAATGTTCCCATGGTTGTGATTGCTGTAGGCATTTAAATGTCATTTATGACATTATTCCTAGCTGGTCTAGACCAAGCTAATCTGTAAAAAGGGGATCTTTTGAAAGTGTAATTGATAGTATAATAGGAGAGCTATGCCTTCTGGGGAAAAAAGAGTTTTCCACTCATGCAGCCTGTTACTGTAATCCTGTAAAGTGTAAACTGAATGTAACTGTTTAAACTAAATTTCAGACAGAAAGGTCTAATTCTGAACCTGTCCTCTGGTCTGAGTCATTTCCCTTGTCCATTATATACAATATACTCAGCTACTAAGGTAAACCTCTCACACTGCTTTATGAAGAAATCCCTATTAAGTGTTTTCTAAAGCATTGTATCAGGATAACAAATGATCAGTATACAAATTATGTTGCTCCACTGAAATAATGAAGTAATGTAAATTAGCACTAGCTGAGAACTAAGAATCCATAAAACTATGTAAATGAAATCCAGCTCGGGATATGTCTGACCCCTGGAATACTTTTGCCTTTGATTGAATAGTATTACACCAGTGCTCACAATCTGTCCTCATTCTGGGAAGTGATGAATTTTACTAGACTCATTTGGCTAGTTTACTTAACATGTAGATGCACAAAAGTGCTAGGTTTTGCTTATGGAACCAATAATAAAATTTCTGGTAGGTGGGAGGTGAGTTGCCTGATTTCGCAGATTTCACCTTAAATTTTTGCTCTGAATTTGAATCCTGGAACTTATAAAAATGAGGAATGAATGATCTTGAGTAAAACTCCGTAAGCAACTTGATTGGCTCAGGTTTCCTTCAAATGAAAAATTCTAACAATATTTGCTTGAACATAGCCAAAGTTTAGATTGGAAAAAAAAAAAAAAAGACCTATTGTTGATAAGGAAGTCTAGTTTTCTATTTCCTTTTTCTCTTTTTAATATAAATTCCTTATTGCTCCAGATTTGAACTACATTCAAACCAGACAGTTTTAGATCCTTAAAAATGTTTACTTAACATTATTTCAGAATGATATGGTACATTGGTAGTGTTATGTTGTCTTGTCTTTTTTCATTCTCGGTATCTTTTAACTTTGGGGTTTCTTTTGTTTTGGCTCAGGTTTTGCTTTGGTTAATTTATTTGTAACAATTTAGTGAAAGTACTTAGTTTCCTATGCTAACGGTTTGTTTGGCTTGGTTTGGTTATGTTCCAGGCTTTTATAAGCACTTTTATAACCAGTACAAGCAGAGTATAAGGTAAAAGTAATTACCATACAGGTGGTGCTGTATCTTGCCATATTAGCCTTCATTTTAGCAAATTCTTCAAGAATATTGAGATGCCTAAACCTGTATCATGTAGCTGTCCTCAGTGAACTGCTGAGTGGCTCTGCCAAAGTTCTGTCTTCTCCCTCTATGCAGCTTTTTTCCTTATTTCACCATAGTACTATCACTTATTCCACACAGTGCCCTAATCCATTGCAAATATCTGTTAAAATGTGTCAGATGCTGTGGGATTCTGCAGAGTGCCTTATGTAAATATTAGATGGCATTACACTGTTTTTATTATTATTACTTATTATTTTAGGTAGTGATTCCTTATAGTACTTCTGCTCCAATGACAATGTACCAAAACTCTGGTGTTATTACAAAGACAGCAGAAGAGTTTGTTACTGAATCACTGGAGTATGTCACCTTTGGAGATGAGATTTTTGGATATTTAGCCCATGAAATTCTCATTTAATTTGGTTGTGTATAAATGAGTTCCAAAGACTTCAGCCAAGTCTGTCTGCACTCAGCCTGTTCTTCTCTCTGTTTTCATAGACCTTGGACATCAAATGAGAAAGAGAATGGGTTGTTAAAGCTAATATGGCACCAGTAAAATATGAAGAGAGAAATACACAAGTAAAGTGTAGTGGTAACAGCACAGGACAGTTTTGTCTACTTACGAGACTTGAGCTGAGCTCAGTTTGATATCTGGTTAGTCTTCACCCTCTCTCCAGCTGCCTGTTTTCATGACCCTGTTAAGGAATTTTCCAAGACCTCTACTCCTTCACAAAAATTGGCCAGCAATTTCAAAAGTTATTAGTGGGGGAGAGGAAGGACATAAAACCAGAATGTAACTATCACAGAAACATCATTTCCTTGGATACCATGCTAACAAAATAACATAAATATTTATACATGGCAGCTGTTAATGATAAGCATTACATGCAACTATAAGGAAGGGAACAGATTTGCTGAAAACAGAGAAATTAATATTTTCCTCTAAGAGAAATGTAGTTACTGAAAGCCTGAAGTAAAAGCTTTTGCATTTAATGCTATGGCCTTTCTGAACACTCAGCTGATCTCTTTTGGGAATTTTCTATAACCTTTTGCCGTTGTGTTGTTTTTGCATGGTTATTCTGAAGGTTTGTATCCTGCAGTTTGTTCCTTTATGGTATTCCACAGAGACAGACTTCCAGAAGCAGTCCTGCGTGCATTTACTGGCTGAGGCAGGGGTGCAGAAACCCCTAACAGAGTCATTCTTGTCAGAAGATGTGTTCTGGGAAAACCCAGCAAGATGCACTTTACAGAGTCTCTCTATGTGTGATTCAAATGAGTTTGAGCCATAAATCCATTTGAGTGACCTATCAAGTAATGTGACTTGATACAATGAATCTTTTAAGTAAATTAATTCCTGTCTCTTCCCAAAGAATATAAAATTTGCTAAAGCTATTCCAGTGACTTTTGTGAGCCTTATATAGGCTCTAAGAAATTTATATTACTATTTTAACATACTCTTGGAGGTCACAAGTAATTATGCTTGTTTGATGTTTATGAATAATTTGCTTTATTTCCAACTTGTTCACTGTATATTTTCATGCTTTCAGTGGGTGTTTTGTGTCTTTGGTTTCTTTGGAAAAGTCAAGGAAATTTGCAAGAAGGAAAAAAGAAATCTGCCAGAATGTAAAGTACACACTGGGCTTTGGGAAGTCTATAATGATAAAAAAATGTATTTCTATCCAGAGCCTGTGAATGACTCAGCAATATCTGATACGGGATGTAAAAGGCAGCAACATAGGAAAACGATGCACAGTAACTCTACACTGCTGAATGAATCTAGAAGACAACCGTTTTGACTGGATGCCTGTGAAATCAAATTGGGTGTTATTAAAAGGTATTTCAAGGACAATGCAATCACCAGGCAGTTATTGTGGGTTCATAAATGGAAAGTCCTGCCTAATTAATTTGATGCCGTTCTACAATAACGTTGCTTGCCTAGTGGATGAAGGGAAGGTGGTAGCTGTAGCTTTTCTTGATTTTAGTAATATTTAGTAAGATTTTAGTAAGATTTTGAATACTATCCCTCACAATGTCCTTCTGGACAAGCAGTTCTGATGAGCAGGTGCACAGTGTGCTGGAATAAGAACTGGCTGAATGTCAGAACTTCAGGGGCTGTTGTGTGTGGGGCTACATCTGCGTGGTGAGCTGTCACCAGTGGTATTCCCCAGGGCTTCATTCTGGACCAGTTCTGTTCACAAGTTTATCAATGATCTGGATGCAGGAGTGGAATGCACCATTTACTGACAACACTAAACTAGGAGATGCTCTTTGGCTGTATTCAGAGACAAGAGGCCTTCCAGAGGGATGCGAATAGATTGGAGCACTGGGTAGTTATCAGTGGCTTGAAGGTTAACAAGAACAATTACAGATTCTGCCCCTGGGATGCAGGAAAGCTGGGCACAAGGACAAGCTGGGAGAGGAGTGTGTGGAGAGCAGCCCTGCAGCAAGGGATCTGGGGGTGCTGGTGGGCAGCAGCTCAGTGTGAGTCAGCAGTGTGTGCCCGGGCAGCCAGGAGGGCAAACCCCATCCCGGCTGCATCAGACACGGCAGCACCAGCTGGGATCGGGATCATCCTGCTGGATGCAGCCGTGGTGCGGCCTCACCCTGAGTCCTGTGTGCTGTGCAGGGCCCCAGAGTTTGAGAAGGACGGGAAGGTCCTTGAATGGTCCAGAGAAGGACGGCAGAGCTGGTGGAAGGGCTGGAAGGCACATCTTGTGAGGAGCAGCTGAGGGCTCTGGGTTTGTCTAGTTTGGAGAGAAGGAGGCTGAGAAGTGACCTCATTGCTCTGTACAGCTTCCTGAAGAGGTGACATGCAGAGGGAGGTGCTCACCTCCTCTCTGGTCTGGATATTCGGAAGCATTTCTCTACTGCGAGAATGATGAAATGCTCACAGACTTCCTAGAAAGGTGGTTGATGCCCCATGCCTGTCAGTGCCTCTGGCCAAAGCCCTTCATAATTGCCTTTAACTCCTAGTCAGCCCTGAAGTGGTCAGGCAGCTAAACTAAATTATCTCTGTAAGTCCTTTCCACCTGAACTATTATATCCTAGGCTAGGCTCATCTGTGCTATTTAATCAGATGCATTTCTGTTCATTAAAAATCAGTAATTTTCATGTATATTTTAGTTTTGCATGTTTATTTAACTTCAGCATTTCAAAAAGTGTTTGTAAAACAGCATGAAGATAGCAAGGACCTTATTAATAAATTATTGAGATTTTTTTGCCAAATGTGGGGATGGGTCTCTGTAATCTTTGCCACGCAGAAGAAAGAGAAACCACAAAATGTATCCTCCTGCCTCCAGAAATTCCTGTCTGCTGCATTGAAGCTAATGACATCTATGGACAGCACACCATAGACTTGTATTATGACACCATTTACATCCCAGGTTTCTGCACATGTCTCCTATACTTGTTGTTACAAGTCTCAAAAGAACAAGTGAGGATTGAGCTGAGATCTCTGAACTGAAAAAATGAAAATTGCAACACATAAAATGATACGTATCTTTCCTGCAGTGTAGTAAGATTTGATCCAGATCTGCAAGCAGTCACTAAAAATCACTTTACTCACATGGGCTCCTATGAGTTGGTTCTGCCATTGAACTCAATGAAGCTGCACTCTTTCATGTCAGAATTGGAAGTAGAACTACTACTTGAATATTATCACTCGATGTAGAAGACATCTGGAAATAAAAATGAGACATCTCTGCCGGACATTTCAGCATTGCTGGTTTGAAAAGCAAGGAATAGAAATGGTTTGTTCATCACTCTATAAAGATTACGTTTTCAAGTGATTGAACTATATTCTTCTAAGTGTGATATTTGTGCAGCTGTGCAGCAAATAAATACAGAATACAAGATATGTTACATATTACATGTACACCAAAAGCTGTTGAAGTTCCTGGGGGAAATACACATTGAATAGGAGGCCCAAGTGTGAAATGTAGGGTTTGTATTTGTCGTTAGCAGAAGTGCCTATTTCACCATGTATGTATGGGCTCAATCAATGCGTTCTCAGATACAGCATGAAATGCTGTACATCTCTTTCCCAGTTCATCCACTCCCAAACACATACTGAGGCCTTGTCCACAGGCAGCTCTCTGCATGTTTGATTTACATGTATTAGCAGTCCCTGCAGGCTGAAGCAACCCCTACAGAGCAGTGACTGCTTCTACTCTGCTTGAGTCAGTGGGGGTCACTTAGGGATTCAGTCACAGCAGAAAAAAACCTGAGGACTCCCTTGCCTGCTGCTCATCACGATCCCAACTATATAGCTACAAATCCCCTTATTTTCTCTCTGATTTTCACATGAGTTACCTAACTCATGTTAAAGAACATGTTTTCACTCTTCCTGCAATGACAATTGTTTGTCTCTGGAAACGAATATTTATCTGACATACAGGGAACCTAGTAACACAGAAGTACCACTGGCACAGCCAGAGGTTAGTGAGTAAGAGACTTAGTTTCCAAGGTTTGCAAGTTCTGTAATCTGTGACAAATGACAATTCCATATTTCTTGTCTCACATTGGTTTATGGTTGTGCATTCTGCATGGGTCTTGCAGGCTGTTGAGCTGAACAACGAGCTTGGAGTCGATTGTTCTCTTGATGAACAGATCTTCTGATGAACAGAAGGATATTATTACTTGCTGCTCCTTCATGGTCAGTCTGTAATACATCTATGTTTGACCTTTTGGCTCAGGCACATGGTGTGATTCATGAGGTGTCCTGTGCAGGGCCAGGAGCTGGACTCCATAATTCTCATCAGTCCTGTCCAACTCAGCATATTCTAGGATTCTATGATTCTATTTGCACAATATTAGGCTGAATCTTGCTGACTTCCAGTCTTCTAATGATAAATTAGAAGTGGTCTCTCTAATGATAAATTAACCTAAGTCTGCAAAAAAGAGGTTTCTCCTCCACTGACTTTTCAGAGAAGTTAGTGAGTAGATTAGCCACCAGTATATGAGCTTGGAGGAGGAGCAATCATACCTTCGTCTTCGTTTTGTAGGCCACGTGTTCTCTCGGAGTGCTGAACAAACAACTCAAAAATTATATTATCTGCTCTTGCTGCTAAACTTGGACCTGGTTGATGGGGAAATGGGAACAGAAGGGAAAATGGGAGTTCTTCCCAGTACTTCCTACCTAGGGAGAAGGTGGAGGAGCAGATGAGCAAGTCAGGCACTCTGCTTTTCCCATAGAACCCATAGCATGGGATTTCCTCTTTTGTGCTAAAACATTGCTAATAACATGTCTGCACACTGGAGCAGTGGCCCTTTGTGGAAGGATTCAGTATTACCCCTGTTTATGGAGTGGGAAGAAAAGGTGAAGAGGGGTAAACCACCTGCCCCAAGCCACCCAGAGGAAGGAGGATCACCTCAAGACAAATACTGTTCACAGAATCACAGAATGAACTAGGTTGGAAAAGACCTTTAAGATCATCTAGTCCAACCTATGACCTAACACCTCTTCATCAACTAAACCATGGCACTGAGTGCCACGTCCAGTCTTTTCTAAACACATCCAGGGATGGTGGCTCCACCACATCCCTGGGCAGATGATTCCAGTGCCCAATCACCCTTTCAGTGAAAAATTTTCTTCTGATGTCTAACCTCAACTTCCCTTGGCACAGCTTAGGACTGTATCCTCACATTCTATCAGTAGTTGCCTGGGAGAAGCAGCTGACCCCCACCTAATTACAACCACCTTTCAGGCAGTTGTAGAGAGTGATAAGGTCACCTCTGGTCTCCTTTTCTCCGGGCTAAACAACCCCATCTCCCTCAGCCGTTCTTCATAGGGTTTGTGTTCCAAGCCCTTCACCACCCTTGTTGCCCTTCTCTGGATGTGTTCGAACATCTCTACATCCTTCCTAAATTGGGGGGCCCAGAACTGGACACAGCACTAAAGGTGCAGCCTCACCAGTGCCGAGTACAGGGGAAGAATCACTTCCCTGGTCCTGCTGGCCACACTATTGCTGATACAGGCCAGGGTGCCGTTGGCCTTCTTGGCCACCAGGGCACACTGCTGGCTCATGTCCAATTGGCTGTTGACCAGTACCCCCAGGTCCCTTTCTGCCTGGGCACAATCCAGCCACTCTGTCCCCAGCCTGTAGCACTGCAGAGGGTTGTTCACCTCTCCTCAGCCCCACCCTCCAAGGAGCCTGTGCCTTCTAAGGAGACCCATGCCTCAGAAAGTAAAATGTCTTCAAATTATGTAACAAAAATAATGGCTATCCACCTAGAGCCAAACTTTGTTGTGCTTATGTGCTTATATCCTGACTCCACCTGGGAGTCTGATGAAAAGCTGCCGTCCATGCCTTAATGGAGGGTTATGCCTCCTTTTCCCAGGGTCAGTGAATCAGGGAATTACAGAATGGTTTCAACTGGGAAAAAACTTCAAACATCATCTACTCCAACACCTCTGCCATGGACAGAGGCACCTTCAACTAGAATAAGTTGCTCGGGACCCCATCCAGCCCAGCCTCAAACACTTTCAGGGTTGGAACATCCACTGCTTCTCTGGGCAACCTGTTCCAGTGTTTCACCAACCCCACAGTGAAGAAACTATTCTTTATATACAACGTTAGGTCTACCCTCTTTCAGTTTAAAACCAGTGCCCTTTGTCCTCTCACTATTGACACTGATAAACAGTCTCTCTCTTATTAGACTCCTTTATCTATTGGAAGGATACAGTGAGGTTTCCCTGAAGCTTTATTTTCTCCAGACTGAACAACCCAACTCTCTAAGCCTGTCTTCTTAGGAGATGTGCTCCAGCCCTCTGACTATTACTGTGGCCCTTCTCAGGACCTGCTCCAACAGGTCCATGTCTTTCTCCTGCTGGAGACTCCAGAGCTGGATGCAGCACTCTGGGTGCACTGCTCCTCTGTTCTCATGAGAATCCCCTCCCTCACCCTGCTGTTCATGCTTCTTTTGATGCTGTCCAGGGTATGGTTGGCTTTCTGGGATGCAAGAAGACATTGCCAGCTCATAGGTAATACTTTTTATCTTCTAGTATCTCCAAGTCCTTCACAGGGCTGTTCTCAATACGTTTATCTTGTACCGATATGGCAAATTGCCCAAACCTAGGTACAGGACCCTGTACTTGGCCTTGTTGTGTCACTGTTATCCCCAGAGAGACAGCGAAAATCATGACATAAGTCCAGGTTGTAAGGTATGGCCAAAGCAACCTCGTTTAATCACCCATACCTTTATAGCATGGTTCACAAAAGAGAAATTACATGATTGGCCTATTGACCCACCACCTCTCAAGGTGATAGGTTGAGCAGTAAGACACCCATTTCCAAATATTATTCGTAAAGAAGGAAAATAATTTTCACAGTTCTCATAACAACCTGCAGGTGTAAAAATGGTTTACATTCTCTCAAACTGTTGTCTGTCCAGTTCACATGAGAACGAAAGCTTTCACAGAGAAGCTGTGAGAAGCTGGATTTCTTTAAATGCCCTCTCATGAGAAAGAAAGGTTTCACAGGAAAATTCCTCTGCCAGCGCTTCCTAGCATCCACATTGTTGCACTTCTTGAGGTTCACATTTGCCCACCAAAGCCTGTCAGGGTCCCTTCCTTCAAGTGTGTGGACTGTACGCCTCCTTGGTGCAATCCACACACTTGCTGTGGATGCACTTGATTCCTTTCCCTATATCACTGACCTGTACTGGTCTCAAGTGACAGGATCCTGGGAAATTTTGTGATCTCTTCAGCCAGAAGAAGAACTCCATTTGGCCATCTTCTGTGTCTTAGGGCTGCTTCAACAACTGTCTACATACAGTATGCCAATTTTGGCCCCGACCAGTGTCATGCACTAGAAAATATCCTGAAAACTCCATCATATTGCAATGGGGGTAGGCCACCAGGAAGACCACCATCAGTTCCAGTTCCCCTCAGATGTGGCACTTTCATGGAAGAAGGCCTTTGGCCATGGCCATCTTCCTTATGGGCTGGGTGTTACAGATGTTGAGCCACAATTTTGTTGGGGATGCAAGACAACCACCATGTAAGACAATCACCCAGCTAATGGCACTGCAAAAGCATTAAGTGACAGGCACAGGATGGCAGGCCCTCCAAGAGTGTGCTGTAGCTACAGCTGTTCCCAAAGAGGGCTTTTTCCTGATTTTTCTGCAAGGAACTAAACCTAGCCTGTTTTTCTCAGCAATGACAGAGCAGAAGAAAGATAGAAGGAGGAGCACTGGACCTGTGGAAAAAAGAAACTGCATTAGAAATACAGTGTAGTGCACAAAGCAAAGGATCTGACTTTCTTTCACACTCTCACAATGGTTACATTGCCCTGCTTTTCCCAGTGTGTGTGCATGTGCATAGTCACCTATGTGTGATGCCATAGTGTTGGTGGCCTGAGTTACCTTGAAGTTGGTCTTCAATAAAGGCCACAAAAAAATCAAGAAAATTGGAGAAAGTCAGATCTTTTTATCCTTGAGGCTCCTTTCAGGTATAACAGTGCAAGTCATTAAGGGTTTTGAATGTATAGTGTGCAGGCCAGTAGAGAGCTGAGTGAGGGTTTTGTTGATTTGTTGTTTTTTTGGTTGGTTTTTTTTTGGGGTTTTTTTCCGGGGTTGTGGGGTTTTTTTGGTTTTTTGTTTTGTTTTGTGTTTGGTTGGTTGGGTGGTTTTGGGTTTTTTTGGTTTCTAGTTTGGTTGGCTGGTGTTTGGGTTGTTTGGGAGTTTGTTTGTTTGTTTTATTTTATTTTTTTTTACTTTTGATTATTTTTCTGTTTATTTCACTGGCGTTTTGTTCCCCAAATCACTATTTTTTGAGTAAAGCTAAAACAATTTACAGCTGTGGGATGCAAACTGCAAATCTTTGACTCACACAGATTTTGGTTATTACATTAGTCACATGCGCAGGCAAAGAAGAAAATCACTCAGAAAAAAGTCACTCCAGTTAGTCAGTCTTCAAGACTACTAGATTAAGGAAAACAGGAACTATGCAGTGCAGGATTGGTTTTAACAATATGTTGTATTCAATCAGTGGATTACATCAGCAGTTGAGTCAAAGCCTTACTTTCACAAAGATTGGAGTTTCAAATCTGTCTAGACAAGTAATTTACAACGAGGGAAAAAATCTAAACCATTGAATCCTAATGTTGTAAACAGTCTGTTATCAGGGCTGGTAATACAGACAGGGCTCTACTTTTCTCAAGGACCACCCACAAGAGAAAGAATTTGATATGGCAACTTGCCTGAAATATTTTTTTATGATATCCCAGAATGTGGTAGCTGCATGACAGAGCTGTACAAGTGAGGAGTGCTTTGCTGAGGGAGCAGCTGATGGGATTGGCCTTGACAGTGACTGCAGTATGCACTTCAGAAATGTCAGTCCTCCCAAAACACAGAATAAAGACAGAGAGTCTTCAAATAGTTTCTTGGCTATTCTGCTCTCTCCTTTGATCTTTCCAGCATTATGGCATTTCAAGAATCCCAAACTGACCATAACGTGTAAAGGGACAGTTATCTTTCCTCCTGTCCCCTTTCTTTTTAAAGAGCATTCTTGGTTAAGAGCCTACTTGCAGACCTTCTGCACGGTCTTTAAGCCATGGGAGCATATATCCTGGTACATATGGGTTTCTGAAGGCAAAGGCAGAGTTCAACATTACAACCCAGGGTTTTCCAAAGTGAGGCAGACCATCGGTCACTGTCGGTGGCTGCAGCAGAAGCACGGCAGACAGCTGGTATAAACTGCTCCTTGACATCCCCTTGCATCTCCTGGGACAGCTGTAGGACAATGAGAGCTTCCTAAGTCCCGTTTTCAGTCTTGGATATTAAAGCTGGATACCAGCATCCACACTTACACACTTAGGTCCCCATTTTAGAACAGTATGTGTGATTTACATTGAAATTGCTGTCCAGCCTACTGAGTGAATTGAGAGAATGATGGCAAAATACACTTCTGACTAAAGTCTCCTACATTGATTTTGGCGTATTTTAACCTTTCAGAATTGATCAAAACCAAGAGTGACTGAAATGTTATATAAAGCATATTTTGAACTAAGGCAATCTAAACTTCTCCAGTCTTTCAAATCTAACTGAATCTGGGCATTTGTCATGAAGATCTGAGGCATTCACACCAAAAAGAAGACCACATGTAAAAGAGTTCTGCCTCTCCACAATGTTTTGGAGTTTGATTTTAGTGGGTTGGGGTTTTTTGTTTTGGGTTGGTTTTTTTCAGTTTGGTTTAGTTATGACAGTTTTTTGGGGTTTGGTAGGTTGTGGGTTTTTGTTGTTGTTGCCAAAAAGAAAGGTACATGAAAAAAAAAAGCTGGTTAGCATTCCTGGCTACTTGCCTGGTCAAGAAAAACACAGAAAAGGAAGCTGGCCCAAGAGGACTATTGCATTCCTCTCTCCCCCTCTCTTTCCTCTGCTGCTCTGCAAACTTCCAAGCTGAATGGTCCAGGAGTGAGTGAGTGGGGAGCAAGGTCAAGCACGGCTTTACACACTGAAGTCCCATCTTGATAGCTTTGCTAGCTCAAGGGGAGAGTATAAAATCTACTGGAGGATGACCTATTGCAGTTTGTACCGCCCTGAAGTATTGAGGCAACTAGGATTGTTACTCCCTATGAACAGTTTAAAAATCTACTGGCCATTCCCAGGGAACCTTTTGGAAAATCTGTGTGGCCAAACAATTGTGTTTGCTACTGCTCAAGACACTAAAGGCCTTGTTTCAATACAATGAGAGACTTTGCTGAAACATTGCTACCTAGGAGGAGATATCCTCCTGCTGCATGACTTTGTTATGTTGTGAGCACAGTATGAGTTTATGCTGGGAAAATACCTTCAGTGAACAGGTCAATGAAAATTAAATAATCATCAAAGTTCTTTCCACTGTCTTCAAATAGACATTGACCTAGAATTTACTATAGAAGTAAACAGTGAAAAAAACAATGATAAAAATGTATTTTGCAAAAATACTTGGCAAAGGAAAGGAAGAAGTCAAAAGCAGCTGTTCTGATGCAAACTAAAGCCTGTTTGAGGTGCAAGAGAGAGGGGAAGATGGCTGGCTCCAGTGCCTGAGCTGGAGCAATAGAAGGGGAATGATCTGGGCTGAGGACTGATGCTGCAGGGCTCAGTAGGGGGTCTGTGATTATTAAAACCTCTGGGGCAAAGTGTCGCTCCATGGAGACAAGAACATTTATCCCACATCAGAGATACTATGATGTGGAGCCACTTTTTTTGGAAGACTTATTGCAGACATAGGGACAGCTGGTTAGTATTACTGCTGTTTAATGGCTCAGAATATGATAACACTGCAAGTGCTGGAAAGCTTAATCCTTTCCCTACAGATTGTACAAGCTAAAATGACTTCTTGAGGAAAATAGATGCAGCCTACATTAGGATTATAGCTGCTTGAATTTTCCTGTCCAGGGTAGGCTAACTTCTACAAGTGTGCTTTGGAAAGTACTGATGTGTCAGCATGGAAAGTAAGCAGGAGAAAGACTTCCAGTGACCTCAGTGGCTTTGGCTTAATCCCTACTGAGACAGAATGCATCTGCATAAAACAAGACATCTACTAGTGATACTAGGTACTGTGTTTCAAGCAAAAGTACAGTATTGTAATCCGTCTTATTTAGACAGTCAGTCCTAATAGGGTTTTTTAAACAGCACAAATTTCTTGCAGGAAAGTGACCTGATTGAGTTAATCAGACTAATTGATACCTCTTACTGAACAATTAAGTGCTATTATTGAAACTAAGAGATCAAAATACCAGATTTTAAATGCTTATGTAGGCCAGGACCACTGAACCTGTGTCTGCGAGTGAGATGTAGATTGGCTTCACTCCTGGAAGCCACAGCAAGGATGTGCTCTTCAGGGAACTGAGCAGCGTGAGGGAGGTGAGTGATGCAGAGATGCCTTTGTACTGCTGGCATAAGGAACTATCCCTTCCCGTGTCGTACTGGAAAACAGATGCCTTGCCTGGTGCCTGAAACTGCCTCCTGGGAAGCAGCAAACCAAGAGTTGGCCTCACCACTGAGAGGTGCTGTAAGAGCGTGTAACTAAAACACAGTCAGCAGTGCAACGCCGGCTTGTGTGTGGAGAATAGCAATCGTGTGTTGCTAAAACCTACAGAAACCGAGGTTGCTCAAGAGAACACCGAGCTGTACAAAAAGCAGAACAAGTCAGGGTTGAGAGAACAAATTAGACCTTTAGGCTTTATGTACATGGCTGTTTAAATAAAAAGAGCTTTAAAATTATAGGGAGCCATGCAGCTAACTGAACAGATACCTCCGGGGGGCACTATGACTACAAAATAAAATCCTGACTGATTTGGCTACCATTTTCACCCTATTTTGTTTCTTCTAATGGCACTGCAGGCTTTGTACACTCATTCACCTACTCTCTTCAGGATATATACTGAGGGATTTTTGTTTATATGGCTTTTTTAAAGGAGAAATAGAAGAAAAATCAAATGCTGATTTCGAGGGTGTTTTTCTTAAGACAGAACTCAGTGAAACTCAGATAAAGGCATCAGTGATCTCTCTTCTGACCTCAGCCATACACAGACCACAGCATGTTGCAGCTCCACACTTAGCTGGAAGGTCTGACAATCCAGCCGAAAGTCCTGCCTTTTGTACACCTCTCAACAGCATACTGTCCACATTAATAACTTCCGAAACAGCCGACTGGGCATGCTCATACCAAAAGCCCACTGATGTCAACACAGTATTGAAGAAGGATCAACACTACCGGAGATCAGCCCATGGGGCACACCTGGTTCTGGTTTATGTCTGCTCTGCTTGCAGACTTTGGTCTAAATCCCCTGTGTTGTTCCGTTCCTACCCACAGGCTAACATATGGCTGGGAGTCAGATCATCTGACTGCTTTATGGGCTCTTATCTTTCACCGTGTTCCACACAAGCAGAAATACTTCTAGATCTTGCTCTGGTAGAGCAAACAATTATATAAGTGACATTGGGTAAATAAAACATCTTTTTGCCTTTGAAGAACAAAAAAGAATGTTATATATCTTCTCGCTGATCAAAGGCGGTTATATTGCCCTTTTTGTTACACATGCAGATTGTTGTATTTGTCTAACATTTACAGCATGTAAGGCTGCTTTAATCTGTCACTCAAATTTCATAGTTTGTCTGCCTTTGGTTTTATCTCAGCTTTGAAAAATAAGGTTCAGTGAGAAAGTGTAACTGAGTATTTACACCCCCTTTTTATTTCATCTTGGGTTTTCACCTGCATCTCCTTTCTAATCCACTCCACCCCCTACTCTCCAGCCTGTGCTGAGCAGCACTGATGATTTAAGATTATAGTAAATATTTCACTTCAAACAAGATGGAAATATTTCAGATATCATCACAATAGTATTCTCCCTCACATACAGTGACAGAGGGACTTTAGTGTGCATGTGAGTGGGACAAATAAACAAAGGCTGGAAAAGGAACTGAATTTAAGCATTGGTAGCCAGACAGGGGAGTTCCAGGGCAGACTGGCAGCTCCAAGCTGCCTGGAGGCTTTTTGGGCATGGTCAGGAACTAGAAAGGCCATAGAGCCAGGCTTCATGCCACCCTCAACATCAAAGCCAGACAGTCACACATAGACTTCACAGCAGCATTTTTAAAGCATTCTTAAATTAAAGTCACCTTGAATTTTAGAGTCCAGGGCTGACTTTCTAAAAATGTAAATGAAGTTCTTAGCCCATGTGAAAGTTATGAGACAAGTAAAACTTGTAAATTCAGCCATTTCAAGTCATCTGAACACATAATATCTGTTTTAAACAAGTAAGTACTGATTCTCTGATATTTTAGAGTGAAGAATCCAACTCAGCTTAAACAACTGAAGTAGCTCATCTCAGTGGGCTCCTCCAGGGCTTTCTGCAGCTTGGTCTGTGTCTGATTCTTTCACTGATCTCTGGTACGTAGATAGGTCATGCTGTGAATTAGTTTCTTGACTTCTTTAATTTGTTTTGGTCCTTAGATGGGACCAGTATCTGTGAAAACTAAAGCCCCTTTAAGATGAAGACTAATGAAACCTGTTTTACTAGTGAAGAGTTGAATACTTTGTTACTTTGATCATGGGCCGTTCTTTACTAGTTTCTCTCTTCTCTAGTGTATTTTGTAGAGGCAAAATATCTGGGTCACCCGGAAAGAAAGCCTTTTGCTGAATAAAGGTATGCCTATTAGGAAGGCATGAAGTGGAGAAGAAAGAAACCTAGAGATGAGATATCTAGGGAAAGGGATTGGAGATTTACAGAAGAAATGATCCTGGTGGCAAAAGAAGCTTGGAGAGATGGCTGCAAGGTGTGGGTTCTGGATATAACCTCCAGTGAGACAACCAAAAGATTACAGCTGCAGACTGAAAGTTTAGGAATGTGTCACAGTTGAGGGACTAGAACAAAGACCTAGGAGATCAAAAAATGTAGGCATGAAGACGGAAATCCACTTGTGAGGTAAATGCGTAACGCCCAAAGGCAAGTAGATGGAATTTCTGTAGATGGGAAATTGAGAAAGCAGCAAAAGGCAAGTCATTTGTCTTTGGCTCCTGTGCTTTAAAAGCAATGAAAATCTATAAACAGTTCGATTTTGTCCCATTCCAACTGTCCCATTGCTTCTCCACGAGTCTGCAGGCTTGTGGAGTTGTTCTAGCAGCTCACTCTTATTCCTAAAACTCCTCACTGCTACATGGCTTGAAATGTGTGCTTGTCAGATGGCAAAACCAACACCAATCCAGTTTCTTCTCTCTCCTTCTTTGCAATTTTGGTGTGTGATGCAAACATGACTTCAGTCACATAATGGGAATGAGTTGGAGGTTATGTGGCCCCTGCTGCACCTGAGTTTTAAATGTATTTCTTCCAGTCAGTCTTCTGGGGCTGCTTTCCTGCAAGATAATGTAGTACAGCCCTCATACCACAGTTTTAATTAAAGCCTGAGAATTGTTTGTAAGGAAGTTCTCCAGACTCCAATGACTACAAGCTTCTGAAGATGTTTTATGTATATCACACTTAACCACTTGCACCCAAAGTGAGTTACTCAGACTGGATAAACAAAGCACACTCTGCCTTCTTTTTCAGAGCACGAATAGTTTTGAAAGGAAGAATGGTTAAGGATTAATTCTGTATCAAAAGAAAAACAAAACCAGCAGAAGCTCTTGGTGTCTGAGACAAATGTTTGCAGAACACTGTCTAACTATCCTCATATGCTGATTTTATAGATCTAGTCTTTAAAAGGCAGCTTTCTTCTCCCAAAGCTCCACCCACATCATAAATCAATAAATAGATCAATAAATAAAGTAACAAAATATCTCTGCTGCTGATACACAGTAGATGCCAATTTCTCTTCCTGTTCTGTTTGGCAGATTCCCATCAATGGCACAGAGTGGGTGGCCCATATATTGATAATCACCTTAATTTCCAGAGTTGCTTCTGTTATTAAACTGTGTCACTGATCCCATCTGGATTACAGAAACCCATTTTACTGATGAAATCACAGAGAATTTCAGTAAAAGTTGAATAATATTCTTTCAATATTTAATAACTGTGTGGATCTGGCTGTGCTTGCAACATAGGCATATGGCAAGCACATGAACAACATGCTGTACTCTGAGCCTATTGTTTTAGCTTGTTTCTAGCAGTTTCAGTCCAGAAAAGTCCATTGCTATTAAATTACTTGTGATGGTTTGTCAGGAGAAAAAGACGTTACAGCAGAACATCCTCTCTCCTTGCTGCCCTCCCTCCCCCCTACCTGTTGAGAGAGATATTAATGTCGCACACAAACAATTTGTAATTTTTTTTTCTAAGTATAAGCAAGTCTGGCAAAAAGAAAGTAAACTTCATGTTTTAATAAGAGTAAAGCAAGATGTTTCAGGAAAGATAGTCCTTTGTTAGACTGAGTGTCATACTTGGATAAACCAGGAAATGTTACAGACATGTATGCCCTCCTTCAGGTTCTAATATAATAAAAGATATTACCTCTCCGGACAAACACTGTCTACTTTTATCCTTGTATCTTGTATCACAGCTACATCAACACAACATTCCTTGGTATAATGAATTCATATGCCCGTGAGCAACAATCACAGATATTTGTTTCTTATTTGATAATTTCAGCTGTTGCTTTTGGAGTTTTTGAGGATACACTCTCAGCCATCTCACCTTTTATTTTTTTACATTCTGTAATGTTACAGGCTTCACAGTAAAAATGAAAATCAATGTATTTTCAAAATTTTGTTTTAATTTTTAGATATAACACTTTCATATATTCTCTGATCTAGATGCAAAACTCTGCTTAATGTCAGCAACAGGTTGTCTTTCCTTAACAGCTTCTTAATGACTCTATAGAGACAGCCTCTGGCTCCCCAGGAGCCCTGTAATTCCAGCAGTGGGCATATTCCTAATCCCATTTAAACGTGAAGTAATTTTCTACCTTTTCTGCAAAAGAAGGGCCATCCAGCACTGTCTGATATGTCTGATATGGTGGGAGTGCTCACAAACACAGCAAGAAAGTGACAACTGCTTATTCAGTGCATTTTCACACCCTATTTTAAACTGTAGCACATCCAGCTAGTGCATCCGTGTCTGTGCTGGAGATGGCTATTTCCTGCTTTAAAGCTGTCCCTGCATTTGGCCTTCTCATTTTTCTCCATCAATCATCTTCTCATGAAACCTTAATTTCTGTTGTAGGATGTTTATTCCCTCCCCAGGGAAGCAGTGCAGAGTACCTACAGCCTCTTAAAGGATTTGAGATCCTTCCCTTCTGGTCTGGGCATTGTTCCCTGCCTCTCTCTGGGAATGGCAACTGCATCGAGCGTTCCTCGTTCTGTGTCTTACAGGACTACTCTTTGTCCCTGGTACTCAAACACTGTGCTGAAGAACCTGGCCTTGAGCAATGTGAAACTGTGCCATGTAATTTGATATGAGGTGACACATCAGGTCAGCGCCTCTAGGGATGAGGTGTTGCCCCTAATTCCACCAATCATCAAGTTATCTGGCCAGTTACCTGGCCAGATGCACAGCTTGTATATATAAGAGTGGAATTCAGCTAATTTCACCTTCCGAAACTGCCTTCTTTGTTGAATGTGGCAACATAAATCAGGAGGAAAGCAGAGTTCCTCTAGGCACTGGTAAGCTGCTTTCACCCTGCTGGGGTGACTTCCTAATGGTTCCAGCAGCACCACACGTAGCACTGATGTAGGGAAAGCTACACCTAAGCTTAGAGGCCAGCGTTACACTGGGCTAAGCCCAAGCACCCTCAGGGCCATGTAAGTCATTTTCCTTTTCTAGGTGAACTAGACATTTTAGCATTCATGTAAATAAAGTATGTGTGAAACATATGTTGTATCTCCCCACACAGACACACATGCATGACACGAGTGCTCTGAGGCTGTCGGGTCATTTATAATGCTGTTTGGTTTTTATTACCAAGCAGACACAGTATTATTCATGTACACAGCTTGCATATTCACTATTATTTTCAGCTGTTATAAAGTAATAAATATTATCATGCACCTGGCCATAGTGGTGCTGCAATTCTTATACATTTGCCTTTCTCCCATAATTTCTTTTAAAATTTCAGTATTGTTCCATAAGGTTTTGGAATTGTGACAATTATTTTAGTCTGATTAAAGAAATATTGCTGGATAAAATATATGTTGAGCCTCTAGATAACAAAATTGAAGAAAGAGCTGGACTGCTAATTTTTGGAATTCATCTTTTTACTGCTGCTGTAATAATAGCTTTGATTTCATAATAAGCTACGGGGACAATATACCTCTCTTATGTTTGTGGCACCATTCATGTTCCTGGCACTCTGTTAAGTTGTAAAACTCATACTCCCTTTTAAAGGCTGTCCCAACACAGAGAAAGTACTGTAAAATAAAATTCTGAAAAGAATGAGTCATAAATGATCCAAATAAAGCAGCTTCCCCCGTTTACAAAAGTGAGATGACACTACAGCAGCCTCAAGCTGTCTTGCTTGAAGCATGTGGCACTGTGCTGCTGTCCCCCAAGGAAGTGCCTTTTCCCTTTTAGACCACATATCAAGCACGATAACCGTGGCAGTACCTATGACATCCAAAATTCAAACTGACATGAGCTGCAATGGCAGATCTAGTGCAAGTGTACAGGAAAAATGCTGTAGCTGCCACTGCTCCCCACATGGCAGTATTTGGGAGTTTCCCCACACAGCACAATGCCAGGGCATTGCAGGTGGGTTTCTCTGACATTTCCACTCTGCTGGTAGAGCACAGAACATCAAATGCCAGGAAAAGGAAATAAATTTGAACATGGCTTTTTCAAATATTTTCCGTGGTGTTACTCTAAATATGTGCATGATTTGGGAAAAAAAAGCCGACCAAACATAACAAAACAAACAAAAAAAACCCAACCCCAAAAAAAACCACAAGAAAAGAGAGTGCCAAAGCACCTGCCATTTCTCTGCAATCTTGTCAAGACAACATTCTGCATGCTGCTCCACAACAGAATGAGAGATAGATGGCATTTATCCTGAGGTGTGTTTCTAGCTGCCCTCCCCCTACCCCCAGCAGTCTGTGTGGTGCACTGACATCAGTTTGTACTTGTGGGAGTGCACTGACACATAGGGAGCAATTGTTGCCTTTCAAGATGCAGGTTTGTTTTGTTTTTTTTTTTTTTTTTTTTGAGACAGCTAGCTTTTGCTATCAAATCCAAACACTGGAAAAATTGGGGAGAATAAATCCTACAATGACACAATTTACAAAGTGTGAAGCTTTAGAATATTAAAGTATTATGAAAAAGGTCTTCACTTTGTTGGGCTTGTTCATATCCTCTGCTTTGAACTTGACTTACTCTAATAAATATGAGGTTTCCTTGAGTCAGGGAAAAAAACCAAAAGAACAGAGTGAAACATAAAGGACATATAATCAGGCAAAAGCCTCTGGTACCAGGAAAGGACAGTACTAAGAAAAATCTGTGGCATTGGAACATGGTAGTTCAGAATACATTTATGCTTGTAGAAGTGTAATAGTCTTGTTCTCAATTCAGATATGTTTTGAAGGTATAATAAAAAGTTACACAGTAGTTTCTCATCAGATGGTGTCCTGGGTGGGTCCTGACATATATCAGCATTTTAGAAATGGCATTTAACATCTAACAAGAGATGAAACATAATTCCCCAGGTTTACAAGAATGGGTTAGAAAGACCATGTATGATGGTCTGGCAGAAAGGTCCCGGCAAGGAAGATTAGAGTGGATTTTAATATGACTTTGGAATGTAGTAAAGGTACTTTTGAAGTCTACATATTTTGGTATCTGCTTCACCCTCCACGTACTCCAGGTCGAGTGTGACTGCATCAGAAAAGCCGAATGAGTGCTACCATGCACATGGTATTGTGCAGATTTAGCTGCTGAATTGTCCCCTGGGAAAAAGCCACTGAAGAAAGCCCTGCCACATATTGTAACCTTTCTTCAGCAGTCAGGTGAGTCAAGAGAACCCATGAACACATGTGATAGTGTCTTTTGATAGGCCATGTCTTCTCCCCTTTTGGCACCTCGTGAAAGATCCTTCACCTCTGAACAATTGAGTGCCAGCAGGACAAGGCTTCAGGTGACATGGTAGTCATTAATTGCTCCTTCTATGCTGCTATTGGAATGACACAGAGGTAAAGGGAAACTTCTTGATGGCAAATGTTGTGGCCAATATAGCATTCCTGATAATGTAGTTATTACCCAGAAGAGAAACTCTGGTCACCACCTGCGTGCTTCTCTAAAATCCATCATAACATTAACAGTAGAATTGCTGAGAATTCTCCCTCCTCTTTCTAGGTAGATGAGATTCATTCATGATAGGGGCTTGCATTACTAAACCCAGGCTATGCTTTTTGTTCTTCCCAGTAGATGAAAGATGAGAGCGCTTCTTAAAAGAGAGCCTAATCTGTGAAAAAATGGGGAACTGAGCTTACTCACTTCATAAAGAAACCTCAAAGGAAATTTTCTCTGTTAAAATTTCTCTAGTTTAATAGCTGTGAAGTCATAAAATTTAACTGAACAATGGTTTTCCATATAAAGGTCTCTTCAGTCAATAGTTCCTCTCTAAGCTGTTCCAAATCATCCTGGCTTCAATAAGATCAGATGCTCAAACCGTCAGTGCATGAAACTGTGACTTCTATAGGTTTAGCAGCTGTTCAATATGCTCTGCTGTGGTGGGTCTTCCTTGTGTGCAACTTCGTCATGTTTTTCACAGGCTTCCGTTATTGTGTCTATTAGACAGGACACATAAGAGATAATTTCTTAAAGCAGTTTGTGGGGGAGGTATTGCCTATTATAGTTTGTTTTTTTTTTTTAATTGAGATGTAGACAGGAGTCCCACTTATTAAACCTATAAATGGTTTCACAGCAAAGTAGCAATATAAAAGAGGAATATCTGAGCTTTCAGAAGCAGACAAGTGGTTTGCAGTCCCATGTGGTGATTAATGTCAGTGTGTGCTGATGCGATGTTTCTACTGTATTTTTGTATTTCTTTGTATCCTAATGGTTTGTCCCTACCTTCCCCACTTCTATTCCCAGTTGGTCTGCCCCATATCCAAGCCGCTCCCCCGGTGCTCCCATATATGGTTATCCCCTCCCCTTGTTCTGGCACCTTCCCTATCAATCACCCAAACCCCTCCCAGAGTTCTGGACTGTTCTGTGCCTGTCACCAAAGCCCTCCCTAATTACCCTTAGATGGTCCCCGTCAATCCCCCAAGACCCTGCCCCTTCGGATACCTCCCCTCTTGGAAATCCCCTAAACCTGGATGCTCCATTGGGGCATGTGACCCCTCTCCCTCCACCCACCAAGACCATTGGACCAGATGTGAGTCCTTCCCTCCAGCGTCCCTCCCTCCTAATCCGCTTATTGGTCCCTATTTGGGTTACCCCCCCTGTTCACCCCCCCCCCCCCCTTATAAGGTGTAGCAGCACTGCGCCTGTTGCTTGTCCTCCGTGGATACCGTTCGATGTGCTTGGATTACCTCCCGTGGCAAGCCTCCCTGCTGCTTTTTATCTTTCCCTTCGTCGAGGGCTGCTGACAGCCACAGTGCCTGGAGCCTTCGCTCCCCTGAGTAGAGCAGAGGCTTCAGAGGAGCCGCTTTAAAGCTCTGTGCCTCTGGGTGCTCCCCACTCCTGCCGCACACCGCTGGAGCTAGCCTGGGCCGTGGCCAGCAGCGGTCACTGCGACATCAGTGCTATTTATTTATTTATCTAATGAACACTATGACAAATTAACACACAGCCTATTGAATTTCTTGTGTTTGTTTCAGCAAAAAATAAAAAAAATACAAGTTTTTTTAGTCTCAATTCTGTTCTCCTCATCTAAGAGTCAATAAGTAAGAAATACGGTGGAGATGAAACATATTTACAACTCGTGTGGCCTAGGCTCATCAGTTGCCTTGCTTTATCCAACTGAAAGGGAATCTGCAGTGGATTGGGTGCCACAGCTTCTTACCTCTTGCTAAGAGTGGAGTTGGAAGTTCATTGTCATGCTGCTGTGCCATGCATTCATCGCTGCTGCAGTGCTCTGGAAAGATGCGTCTCTGAGAACAAATTTCAGATTTCACTAACAAACTGCATCTCCTCAAAATTTACATGGAGGATCAGTTGGATTTTCAATCACAGACAAACCAGGAAGTTGTAAAACCGTTGTTGGAGAGAATGTACAAGGCATTTTGTTTAACCCTACAATGCAGTTTCATTCAGAGATTTTTTCTCTCTTGTAAAATATACATGGATCCATTTCTAAACACCATGTCACTTCAAAATGTGAAACCAGACTTCTCAATTTTTTATTTAGGATGTCTAGTAAAACTTTTGTTTTTCTCTGTGGGGCTAAAACAACCCAACATGTTCAACATGAATTCCAGCTCACTTTTACAGAGCAAAACATTATCAAAACCAACTCTAAACTAATAAAATGCAGTTCCTCTTTCTCTAACTGCACTTATTTCTTGATTTATTTAGGTGTAATGTATTTTAAGGCTATGGGAGAATATTATTACAATTTACTTACTCCTTTGATGTAGTAATTCCCTGGAAAAAAAATCCTGCATCATTTACAATACTGTGGTCCCCCATCTGGAGAAGTTTTGTGCATGTAATAATTGCTCTGAGAATTGTAGTGAAGCCAATGATAGCCAGTGTCTGCCTGAAACTTTCAATCCAGAATGCAAAATGAATATACGTGGCACATCTCTCAGCAGAAAACAGCCTTCTTCTCTCCTGTCAGATAGTTGGCATGAGTGGATTGTGTCTCTGACTTCAAGAGTCTGAATTTGATAATACTGTAAATCCATGAGATAGTTCAAATACAGGATTCTGCTAATCTCAGAATGAGTCAGGTTTTTCATAACCAAATTTGCGATTGTACAGATGTTACACGCATCTTTCAGTTCTAAAACTCAGGAAGTACATTAATTTATTTGAAATCACGAGTCTTGGACTGTCCTGGAGCTACTTGGATGATTGGAATGTATCTGCGTTCCACAAAGATTTCAGCAGACTTCCCACCACACTAAAATATTCAGAACGAGAGCTGGCAGGTCATAATTACATTCATATCTTCACATGCTTGAGCGGCAGTTTGTATATATTAATAAGATGTTGCCTCATTTTCTTCTATATATTTTAGGATTAAGGTATTACGAGTATCCTTATTATGTGGGAGAGCTGTTCATCATTCATGCCTGTATCTACTCTACTGTTTTGAAGTCAAGATTTTCCATGCTAGCTCCAGAACAAGTCATGTGGTTTAGGTAATTTGGGCACAAAATGAGCTGAAACACAGTCTACAGAGGTCCACTGGTGGAGCTGTACCAAAAAATATTCAGAGAAACTTTGGAGACAAATGCTTGTTCACAAAACATTTTCCATAAAGCTCTGTCCCTCCTGGCTGGTGTGGGCAGAAGGCAACAGTTTATTAAACTGTAAACAAATTCTGAGTGTCAGAACTATAGAATCTTTTCCATGGTTGGAAAAAACCTCCAATATCATCAAGTCCAACCTTTGACCCAATACCACCATGCCCACTAACTCACATATGTTTCCTATCTCTTTCTTCCTGGACGACAGGTGTTGATGAAGGCTTGACACTCTTGGCACAACAAAAATGTGCGTCACTGATGATACAAGCTTAGAGGTTTACTATTCACTTGAGGCTTGTGAACAGAAATTATTCCTACTGATCACTTTGAAATGAGTCAAAATTTGCTAATTAAAATGTATACCTAAAGGTAATTGTTCCGATTTGGTCATTACGAGACTGTTTCTTCTCCCTTGGTGCAGTACAGTACAGTAGAAAAGTCTGTTTAAAAATCTGGACTAGCCTCTCCTTACCCGTTTTTCAGGGACAGTGTGATTCTCCAATTAAAATTACACCAGGCATTGGCTGTGCTACAGTTTGTTAATGAAACACTGAGGCACATATTTGCTGTAGTCCAAGTTCAAGCATATGACGGTCTGCATGGTGTAATGTGCAGGGCAAATGTTTTCAGAGACCCAAAACAGAGTAGCAATGTTTATAAATGCCCCTTGCCCTTTTTTTTTAAGGCTACATTTAGCAATAGCTTGGTGCTTCAGTGGTGCTGTGTGAGACAAAGTATCCACACACAGCAAACAGCGGCAGAGGAAGCACAAACTCAAAATGGTCTGTTAGGTGAGATTGCAGCTCTCAATTCATCGGGCTGTGTGTAGGGAGGAATGCAGGGTTACATCTCTTAGGCAGACTGTTTATTTATGCATATGATCAGCATGGAGACTACAGAACAGGCAGGTTGACTGATGGTAAAACCAGGCATGAGCTGTGAGCTCTAGCACAGGTAACAATCCACTAAATGGTGTTCAGTGATGTGGCCAAGTGAGATTATATCTGCTGATAAACCTCAGTTTTATGAGAAGAGACAAGCTACCTTTTATGCTCCACATGGAAAGGAAGGACACTCTTTATTTCATGTTCTCTTCTGGGAGAGCTAGATGCAAGAAACAGAGTACTTTTTAAATCAGTTTTGTTCAGCCAGGGACTTCTGTGGATGTGATAGGTACATTTCACAAATTATCATATGCTTCTGTGATTTGGTGGCCTTGTCAGAGTGCAGAAAATCAGCTCTGTCTGTCTCTATTTCTGGAGATTAGCTTTCCTATTTATTCAAATAATTTAATTTAATTCATTTAGTGTTGTTCTCACATGTAAGGACATAGGTCCTGAACTGCAGGTGTGCATAGGCACAGAAATCTGGCCTTCCTTGTTCCAAACACGTCATTCTTCTCCTGCTAAACTGTTGAGTATTGCAGGAATTATCTGTGAAGCTTGTTGCAGATGTACCAATTATTTACAAGCTTGCTACAGTGTTTTGTGGGAAAAGCAGGGAGAGAAGTGCCCTTCTCAGTGGTCAGGTAAGCTGTACTGTTACACTACTTCAGAACATGATTTCACTGGTCCCCTAAAAACACGGAGTGCTTCTGTGTTCTGGGAGATTTCAACACTGTCCAAGAATGTATATTTTGAGAATGAGCTTTAGTTTTCTAGAAGGGGGTGTCTGCATGTGATTTTGTATAATGCCAAGGCTAGCCAGGCAAGAGTGGATAGATAAACTGTAACTTAGGATAGTAAAGTCCAAATCCAGAAAGCTATCTAGATGCCATGTGGGTAGAGAGAGCTAAACACTGTTGTTGATCCCAGCCTAAGAGTTGTAGACGAAAAGAACTCAGTGCTAGTAAGAAGTCATAAACAGTTTGGGAAAGAATATGCATCACAGAAAGGTTTTAGTTAAAAGGGAATGAAAAATCTCCGGTTTTGATGCTACCACCATCTGAGATTTATGTATTTAAATGTATTTACGTAACTGAGTTTCAGATGCATTTGAGTATTCGCTGACACTTTCTCTAGTCAGTGCAGAGAAGGAGGAAGTTCTATAGCATGGGTCCTCTAATCCCACGGCAGTGTCTAGATAGCTCACAAAAAAATCCTCCCCATTGACTGCTGATGAAGTCTAATAGTTCATATTAACTGAAGCTTAGATGCAGCAGTATTAAGTGATAAGCCCTCATTAATTAGATAATAAATATTGAAATAAAGTTTTAAGCACCTGAACTAAGATGAAATTAATTTTACTCCCTTTAACTGAGGTAATGAACCTCTCAAATGCCATTGAAACCGAAGGAGAGTTGGTGCTGCATTACCAGTACTCAGGTAGTTCAAAAAACCCTCTAACAGAACTTCTGAGTTAGCATTTAGAAGACTGAGGATGAAATCTTGGGATTCCCTGGTCCTCTTTCAAGGGTGCATTAGAGTTTTGACAAGAGCTAGAGGAAATTACTTGCTCTTACGCAAACTTTTCACATGATCAGGATTCGTGAGAATATTTTGGAGTGGGTATGGAAGTTTATGCCATCCACAAGGTATCCTTAATGAGAAACCTGTCTCATAACATCTGGGACCCCTCTGTGGGTCACTGCTTTCAGAGAGAGAAAATCTAATAGGAAAGTCCAAAGCCATCAAGGGCTTTGTAGGTCAAAGTCAACACCTTTGCTTCAATCTGGAAAAGCAGCAGGCGAGCAATGGAGATCACAGAGCACTGGTGTCATACACTGCCATGCTGAGGAGTTGTCAGCAAAAATCCAACTCCAGGATTGCTAGAAAAACAACAGATAGCAAAAGGTTTGTTTTGCTTTATTTCAGCTGAGTTCTGAGGTTACCAAGCTTTACAGAATGACAATGACAATGTACATTTTTATAGTCCAGCAGAGTTCAGAGCCCTGGTAAGAAAGCAAATCACTGCTTGGTCAGCTCCTCATAGGCACAACAGTTCAAGGGTTCGTGTTTTTTCTCTCTCAGCTAAGCTGTTTTCCCAAGAACATCTTTGTTACTTTTTGCCGTAAAACAAAAGGTCGAGTTTGATGTTGCTCCTAGAAATGTTCTTGTTGTTCTGTTTGTTTATATAACCCCCTTCTCTGTCCATCTGATGGAGAATGTGCTCTGCTGCTTAATGCCAGCTGCATTCAGGATGATGAGAAGAATGACAGCCCCAAAAGGAGGGCAGGGGGAGGGGTACACAGAGCTGTGAAGGAAATAAAGGGAAAATAAGCAGAGTTTTGCCTCTGGTCATTTGCAGACAGCTTGTGAGATCCTCACATCACACACATTGCTGGGTTGCCTGTGACATTTCTGAACACACAAGCTGTTATTTCCTCACAAGGAGTCAGCACCACTAAACCCTTTCAGGCAATGTGGGTGGGCGCTTTAGAAGACATACTGTCTCATCCCATTCAGGAACTGCCCTCTGTCACTGCTCTCCTGGCATGCTGGATGTTTGTTGTTTAAGTAAATAAACTGGCTTGTGTCTCAGGCTAGCTGTGAATGCTGTGTCCCCCCACCACCATGCTTTCCTGGCCACTCCAGGGGACAGGAGAAAAAAAAAGAAAGAAGAAAAGAAAAAAAGAAGAAAACAGTCAAAAGCAACAAGAAGATGAAAAAGTTCACAGAGAGCTCCATGCCACCCACTAAGTCCCAACCTACAAATAATCAGTGACCAAATGGTGTCATTAGAGGCCCCAACATTCTGTCAGCACTCAACCTTCCGCTGGAAATCCATGGCGAAGATGATTTCGAAACCATCTTTCCTGTCTCTTTCAGAAAGAAGTTCTGCAAAACGGCTATCACAGGGTACTTTGGTTTTCCTTGTTTCTTCCAAATGTACCTTTCAACTTCCAAGTTAGTGGTCAGCTTCTGCAAAACTAAAGTAATAATTTTTGAAGCCCCATTGTCAGCTTGCCTCTTTCCTGGGCTAGGGAATGTATGTGATGTAGAAGGGAGATGCAAGATCATGAATCTGCCTCTGTTTTGTCAAAGATGCACTAGCACTATTGCAAACAGGCTTAATTTGTGTTTTACTGCATCTCCACTGCCCCTTTTTTTGATCTTGGTGCTAAGCTACAACAGTGAAAACTTTGTAGATGTCTGCTACAATACAGATTGTCTTTCGGGTTAATAGGAACTTTCCACATTGGCTGGGGCAGCATGACGTTTTTCATATTCTTCTCTTGTTGGATATTCACATCACCCAAATGGAGAAACTTCATTAAATAATCTGGCCTTCCAGCCTTAATTCCATTGGCAGCCAATGAGAAAAAATCCCAGGTCAAATCAGAATAATCCTGGTAACTTCTCTTTGAAATCAGCTTCTGCATGATTTTCTTCTGTCTTCCTCTTCTGCACTGCCTCTCTGATGCTGATGTACCAAGTGCAAGTAATTTAATAAGAGTTATTTCTTCACACATTAGTCATTGTGCCTATCTGCTACCTGGGAATAGAGTTTATCACTGAAACATTGCTCCTGGAGAAACTGCTTGCAAAAAGAAGTTAATTAACTGAAAAGTACAGAACGGTGACAGAACATTAGGGTTTGCTCTCTTGGTTCTGCTTTCCTCCACAAACACCTTCACCTGTTTTCAGACTGACTGATGACATCAACCGCATTAAGAGTTAAGTCATAGAAGAACCCCACCACTAGATGCACCCTGCAAATGCAGAATGGCTATAATGAACATTTTTGTAGTGAAACTAGTGAAACTGGCTTCCAGAAATGCTTCATTCAATGAACATCATAAATAGTGAGTTAGTCACAAAGAGGCTGTGATGTGGTGATCTTTCACTGATTTCCCTAGTCTCTCAATACGCTTGTTCATAAATAATTTAAAAAGACACTTTTCACTGTTACTAGCACCTCTCCATTAGACAAGTAGGGCAACAGAACTAAGCCCAGAGGCTGGGAGGTCTCAGCCCCTGAGATCTCTCAAGAGAGGCACCAGTGAGCACGGACAGGTTACTGGAAAGCTATCTGAAATGCAGGCCACAGCAAATCACACTGTGTTTCATCATACTACTTGTGTCTCCTATTCCCATAAGGACAAAAATCCAAAACTTACAGGGAGATTTTTATATCTGAGTTTCTCCTGATTCAGCAGTGCTTGCCACTACATGAACTCCATCAGTTTGCATCTGAAACTCATACAAAAAGAAAAAAACCTCTACCCCTAAACCCAAGCCCTTAGAAGTAGGACTCATGTCAAGTCTTCCGTTCAAATTCTTTATTTTCACACAGCCCTCAGCAGGCAGTCTTGTCACCAAGGAGGTGGTTTTCACTTCTACAAATAGGCAATATAAAAGAAAATTGGTCCAACGCCAAATTTAGGGCACACTGTGACTAAACAGAAACTGACAACAGAGTCATGAGTGCTTGATACCATCATATTTAGCAGTTCCTGGGGACCTGCCTCACACTTTGCAAAATCATAGCTGTATATTCTATTTGGAGATGAAAGAACATCCTGTATTTGACAAAGATTTCATGAAATTTTAGGCAATCATTGAAATAATTGGAAGAAATATTGTATTGCTTTCACAGAGAAGTAAACAGGCTACATAAGATCTCGTTTTTCCCATTGCCTTTGCTCCAAATCAAGAAAAGTTTAATTTTTCAGTTGCATTAACTTGGACTAAAATAAGGAAACAAAACAAACCAACCAAACAAAAAAACCAAACCAGCCAATCAAATGAAAACAAACAAACAAACAAACAAAAAACAACCAAAAGAGATCCACTAGGAAAAAAAAGTTCATTTAACACAGAACTTCGAAACTCTAATAAAAGGCACAAAGAAAATCTTAGCGCTCAGATTTTGTCATGCAGGAAAACATCACCAGGTGATGGATTAGGCCACTACTGGCATAATTAAAGGAGTGTAAATAAAGAAAGCATATCAAATAATATGTCCCAAAGCATTTTAAAGTCTTCAGAATCACAATGACTGCAGTAGTCAGGCTTCCACAGCTGTGATTACAAATACCTGGATTCAACATATTTTCCAGACAGTTTTTGCTCTGTATTTTGTACTAAGCTTCAGCAGACAGTGAGCCTGGGAATAGCAGGGTACAGCTGGTCATTCTCACCCATTCCTCAGCCCCTTCAGCTCAGGAAGACACTGCTGCTCCCAGAGGCCAGGTCCTTACTGTGGAAATGGCAAATGCTCCCGGTCCGTTCTCTTGGCCCTTGTTGTGTTCATGGCACAGGGGACTGTTTATCCTGATTAAGCATGGAGACATCCCTTCTCCGCCTGATTTGGAGACTCAGCAAGGGGCAGAAGCCCTTGTCCCTTCCCAGAGGCCAGGTCCTGCATCACCTGTCAGCTCCTCCTGGTTTTAGGGTGCAGTCAGAGCTATAGAGTGACCTAGCTGGTCCACAGCTTTAGTGACAGGCAGGACAATGGGTCCAGGCCTTGCCTTCCTGACCTGCTGTGTGAGCCTTGCCTTTTGCTGTGAGCACTCCACAGCAGTCTAAGTCCTAGGATGCTACACAGCCCCCCTCCCAGCCAAATCAGACGTGAATGGCATTATAAGAAATACAGCAGTGCTAGCTGTCTCACAGACTATCCAAATGGCATCTCTCTCCTTACTGCAGCAACACACTTATTTTTTTTAATTTCTTTTTCAGTAACTGTATGTTTGGGGTTTTTAATGAGGTTCAGCCTTGTTTTGGAAAATGACTTTAAAATGGAAATGTGCTTATTGTGCCTCTCACAGATTGAAGTCAAATGTGCTGTTTGTATCTCTTAGCCTTGCAAGCAACAGACTGGTAGCAAAGAACCAGGCAGAAAGTGTATCACTGAACTAACTTCATATAGATTGATTCAGAAACACAGAGACAAATGCTGTGTTCACACAGGCAGTTTATACTAGAAGCTGCAATTGAAAGCTGCAGTGATGATGCTGAATACTAATGAGATAACATGTAATTTAATCCCAGTTGCAATTTGGAGCTATTGTTCACAGGAATACATTTTAAATTAGCTAAACCCCAAGATGGACTGACAGTGTAACTACCTCATTTTCCTCCTTCTATGATTTCTTGTGAAAAATCAAGGCCAAAGTACGGGTACTATGAGAACTATAATAATAATCTCCAAATTGTCTTTCTGTGATTTGCACCATGCACGAAGAGAAGACGGAGTGTTAAGTAACTGTGCTTAAATTGTCACATGCACACGTAAAAGGACTGTCTCTCCTCTTTCCCTATCCTCAAAACAACGTTTTCAAACAAAACCAAACCAGCACAGAAACTATGCCTGCGAATCCATTTCAATTTAATTAACACTATGCTAGTTACAAATGCAAACAGGTTCCCAAGCACGAAGTTTGGCTGTCCCTCCACTCTGTGAATTCAAATTTGACTCCTTGCTTTGTTCTAAGAAACAAAGAGAGCAAAGAACAATGTGGCCCTGACCCTTCTTTACCCCTTCACATACAAATGATCCCTTTTAATATTCAGACGAGCTGTGACATGAAGAGGTCCCATGAGAACAAACACCTGCCATTTCTCTGGACAGCACTTTGACCATACATGGCCTATCTAGTTTTTGAACAACTTTTACATTCCTGTGGCTGTTTTATAAAGAAGATGGCAACACTTGTGTTCTCAGGACATAACCTGTATTTCTATGCAGAAGCACAAAATGCAGAGTCACTTCCCACTACCACGGAAACACACTCCACTTGCAACCTCTTAGCAACTTTCTTGCCTGGGGACCCAATGCCACAGGCTTGGAGTCAGGGATAGTCTAGTAGTCCAGCTGCAAACTTCCTTTGAACATGTTTGTGTACATGTGCTTGGACTGAGATAGGAATCCGCAGTGTCCACACACTCTCCCTCTTAGGAATGATTCTAGACCCAACATGAGAGGAGGGTGTTAGGAAGCTGTGGGCCCTGTCTAGACCGAAGGTACATTTTTGTTACTTAAATGCACAAAATAAGTGCATTACTGGTAAGACAGGGGACATTGCTGGGGCTGGACCCAGTGAGAACTCCAGCAGTGGTGCTGTGGACACACATAGGCAGTGCAGGAGGCAGATCCCTGGGCCCTCTCCACAAACTGCAGCAGTCTGGCTTCTGTGTCTGCTCCAGCTGCACTGGGAGCTCCACTCTGAAGATGCTGGAAGTTGGCATGAGGCTGGCAGGATTTGTTGTCTGGTGATTAGAGGTTACTCATCTTCCCTCAGAGGTCCTGGGTCCTGCCTTGCACAATTGCACAGTCTACTTGGCTTATGTCTGAAAAACTCACTAATAGGCAGAGATGGCTGATAAGACCCACATAACTCACAAAATTATATTATTCCTCACTGGTCTTAGACAAACTCATTCTTAAAACCCTTCAGAGCTGGGAATTTCAACCACCACCCCACAAACAATCCACACCAGTGCATCACCAACTACGCCATTGCAAATGCTTTCTTAAAATCAGGTGCATATTTCTCTTGCAATGATTTGTACCCACTTGCATCCCATCTGTGATGGACACAAAAAGCAGATTATTTAGAAGAATGATGTCACACTGAATGGAAACCTTGTCCTGCTAAATGGTGATGAGTCTGCTCTAAAACTTCTGCATCCAGTGATCACCAAGATTTTTTTCACCACTCTGGAGTGCAGAGTAAGAGTTGGCCTTATGTTCAGACTTTCCTCCAAAAAAGGATCTGTGCTTCTATAATATCTAATGACAGAAGGCATGCAAAACGGGATCAAAGAGAAACAGAAGAAAGGAAAGCCTAAATCAGATGGTACTGGTGTTTGAGCTTGATGTGGTCTGAACAAGATGGTTTCCTCTATGGTTCTCATCTATCTGATAAAAAGCAACAGTACAGGCTGCACAGAACAAATCAACAGGGGCATGTGGACTGCAGTTTGCTCTGGAAAGCAGTGGGAGCCAGGCCCTGACACTGTGTCTTGTCAATCATTTTCAACTTTTGATTTTTATTAAAGTTGCAGAAATAGTTCCAGTCATTTCTGATAGGCAGTAGCAAAAAATGCCAAACCAAAACCTACAAGAAAGACAGGCCAACCCCTCAAAAAAAAAAAAAAAATTTCAAGAGTGTAATTCCCACAGGAAACAGTCATGTCATTGAAGTTAATGGAAGCTTGGTACGAAGCACTAACAAGTAGTTGAGCACCACCAGTTAATATTCATCCCAACCATGATGTGCTAGAAGGTTTTGACTTTGATTTTGTACTTGAAACATTAAATTTTTGACATTTTTCCCATTGCCTTGGTTCCCAGCAAAGGATGCAGACTTTTCCAGCCTAGGTAATGTGACAACCAAACGTTTATCACGTTGCATAAGTTGAGCCAGAGCTTTTCTTTTCAAGTAAATGAATACACTTTCAGAATACTTAGACACAGCTCACTGCTTGTCCTCACATCTGAAATGAGCTCTTGCCCATGGTCTAACACTGAAAGAGATTGCTGCCGTGGTTTAAAGCAACGGCCTCATTGTTTTTCCCAGGGTTAAGGAATGTTCCTGTAGCTGGGGCTCTGTTTCATCATGAGGTGTCCAGCCACTTCTGTGAGTGAAAGTGATCAAACATCCATCTAAGTGCTACACACCTGCAACTGCGTAAGAAATGTATGGGCAAGGCTGTTCACCTAGGGATGGAAGTGACTGCTCTTGACCAACTTCCTTCCATGCAGGTTCCTGGAACCAAGAATTTGTGATATTTGATGAGCCTGCTGTTCCTCTCAGTCTTTATTTCTGTCTGTAGTTACTATTTTCTCATAGCTTTCCCAGGAAAGTTGAAACCACACAGAAGAATGCTTTTTGCTTCATACCAAGCTGCCTAAGCTTCGATCAGAGACCTGAAAGGAGGGAAAGTGGGTGGCATTGCTGGTTATGTCTTTGAGGGCTGAGCTTCTCAGACTGAGGAGAAGTGTGCATCTCTGGCTACAATGTGCAAAAATACAGCTCCCTAGCTGGCTTCTGACCTCATGATTCACCATCAAATGTCAGAAAGCAAAGTATAGTATAGCTGTGAGAGAGGCTAAGTTAGGAGTCTGTGGTTTTCATTCTTCATCATTCAAATAATTTGGATTAAAACCCTTCCAGAGATTTGAACAGAGGCTGAGACCTGACAGTCTTTTCTCCTTGGAGGGAGATGGTGCTCTGAGCAGGCATCAAGGATCTTGGGGTTTAAAAGACACCGGAGGTACTCCTGGCCTGTGTTCTCAAATGCCCACTAAAAATGGCTTAGACACATTTTATGTTCCTGGGGATAATGGGCAACAGATCCTGAGTGTGGTGGTAAGAGCAATGTACACATTCCATCAGAAATCTAAAACATGTAAACAGACAGACAGAAATTGTCAGAGGGATGTGAGAAACTTGTAAATTAACAACAAAGGCAGGAAGAGGAAGTCCAGAACAAATACATAGATGTTTTTCACAACCATGGAGGAGAGTAATCCACTGATTTAAAAATCATTAGGTACAGTAAACATTAGCTGGGTAACAGGCTGAGAGATACTTGGCACTGGTCCACAGAAATATAAACACAAAGCATTTGTTTCATTGTGTTTCTTTTTCTTTAAATATTTACTTTCTGTGTTTTTCCAGGATATAGTTTTTCATCCCCTATGCATAACAAGCTACCTTTCCAAAGGCTGACTTGGGAGGCACACTCAGGGTCACTGGTTTGGTTTCAGTGGCTCTTTGTTGGGATTTAGTATGTTTCATGAGGGAAGAATAGCTATATCCAACTTTTCTCTCCCATCAACAAGCCCCCCCCCCATGACCTACCACTGTATATGATAGCCATTTTGGCAAAGATTGTTGAGAGTAAGGACTTAAGGGTTTGCAAGACAGCATCTTCTTTTTCCTCCTCTTTTTCATGGGCTGGAGCATCTAGAAAACAGACATGGCTGCATGTAGTGGGAAAGTAGCTATATATCTTTTTCTCACTTTACTGTAGTACAGTCCCTTTGGCCTTGGAGGCAGCTTGAGACATGCTCAGCCCTGGGAAATTTCATGGTGTGGAACAAAACACAGAAACTGGAAAAGGCACCTTCATGAGTATGTTAATTTTCAGTGTTGGCACATACTGTAATTTGTAATTTCTGCACTGTGTATTTTCAGTGCCATGCACTAGATTGACATCTGCATGTTTGCAAAGGTGTCATTCATGGTTCTGGAAGCATCATGAACCATGTGATTTGAAGGCCAAGTGAAGGAAGAATAAGAGGTGGCAGTCCTACCTATAAGATCAGGAATCCATACAAGATTGTCCTTTGTAGTCCTGAGGCTCCATACCTTCTGTAACACCTTCACTTTCCTGAAATGCTTCATGATAGGAGGGATGCACCACTTGGTGTTTGAGGGTCTACTCTACCTTTTCCCTCCTATTCCCCCAAAAGTGGAGGTTGAGAGGAATTGTAAACAGGTTGAGCTTTTGTCAAAATTTAACCATTTTACAGTATTCACCCTTTCTTTGAGATTGATCTGTGCTATAACCAGAAAATTAGTTTGACCATCATGAGACAAACCTGAGATGGGTTTACACCAGCTAGCTCTGATAGTGCTGACAGTGTAACACCATCAGAACCATGTTCGGTGATGATGAATTATTTCAGCAGAAAACTGATGTGACCTGAGATAAGGACCAGATCCTTGTCTGCATTTCCATAGCTTGACACAGAGCAATGTAAACGTGCTTCTGGAGATTCTGGACCTATCTGTGAAGACATCAAATTTGAGATATGCTGTGAATGTCTGTGAAAACAATGGACAGTTTAATGACATTCTAAAGGTTCCTCAATGTCACAGAGAGGCAAATCTGGGGCAAGAGTAGGTGTTGGAAATGGTGAAAGCAGGAACATTCATTCCAACTGACTGAATTAAATGATTCCCTACATATTGACAGATCTTTGATTAGCAATTGTTTCACAGGGCTAGCTGATATTTTTCACTGCAATAAAAATGTCCTTTGTATATATTTTTTTCTTTTTTTACTTTCAGGAGAAGTCAAATATCACTTGACAAATGTAGATATTACTCAGTTGAGCAATAAAACACTGCTTATACTGAGACTGGAAAAGGAGTGAATGACAAATAAACTCTTAAGAAGTACATTTGTTAATATAAATTCCAGCATTCCTTATCCATCTCATATCTTGCAGAGGGTAAAAAGTTAGTTACAAGAAAGGACTACAAACAAACTTAAGTCCACAGGGGGACGGGTGGACACCCCAACATTTTGGTGGGCACACTAAATATGGAGAGGAGCAAGTGACACACTGTCATGCCTTCAGAGAAGGACCAAGGTATCTGGTCTTTTGTGGACTTTTGGGCCACCACCCAAATTCACAGGTTGATCATTTGCTGAAACACTTGTTCATAACAAATAAACTCCTAGTTCTGTAGTTTCTAGAGAAATACAAAGAAGTTTGGCATTTTAGTGTCTAGGCTCACCATAGATTGCCATGCTGACAAATGCCAAATTTTTTCTTTCATTATATAAATGACTCCAAACCTGTAACATTGGAAACACACAGTAGAAAACTATGTTGAAGAAAAAAATTGAAATACAGGTTAGAATTTGACTGTCACTTGGGAAAGACATAAGGAAATAAATAATTCTAAATTCTCTTTTCTTAAGAAGTGTGAACTCACAGCTTTTTTTGAGCTACATGCTGAGCATATGTTAAAACATCTCTATAGGACTAATTGAATCATTACTTAAACATCTATGGAAGTTGGAACTGTAAATCCAAACCAAAACTGCATTTTAGTTTGTGTGCAAATGATGCAAGTTTTAGCATAAATTGAATAATAATTTTTTGCTTTATATGCTGCTGTATTCGGACCATATGTAGGGAGCCTACAGCATCCTAAATATAAACCCTATAGACATTGACAAGAAGAAGGATTGAAGAATGTGTGCCAATAGGCATGAGAGGACTAATCACTGTCAGGAGGACCAGGAAAAGTTTACAGAACCAGACTCTTCTACTTTTTCCCGTAATAAATTGAGTCAATCTCCCAGGCTGCCATCCCCTTCTTCCATTTTTCTCCATGGGAAATTGTCTCTGGGAAAAAGGACTTTTCTAAATGCAAATTATAAAAACCACCAAGAAAATAATTTCGCTCTTAGTCATCACTGACGGACAGTTTCTTTTCTGGGGGCAGTTCCTGCAGCATGTGTAGGTGCTGTTTGCATGCTGGTGTTGCCAAACCATCTGCATTCTGATACGAGCAGCTTGTGAATGTCAAGCTAATTAGCCAAGGCTAATGTCTGGTTTCCTGTAGAGAGCTTTTGTGGAGTAATTGCTGTCCTCGAGGTCAAACCGGTGTAATTACAGGTCTTTAATTAATCGAGACAAACAGCCTTTGAATCCTTGAAGTGAGTCAGCCAATCACTCTAATGGACTTTTATCTTAACCTACAACAATATAGGGTATTATGACAGGTGATAGAAACGTTTTTATTTGTATGGGATCTAAACAGTAAGAGTTTTTACTAAAGCCATAAAAATTAGTAACATCTACTAAAGTCTCTGCATAGGCTTAAGAACAAATTCATTGTTACATGCTTCTCAGGGTAGACATTAATTTCTAAATAAAGCAGAAAGTAGGTATTTTCACAGAAGTAAATGCACACGAGTAAGAGGAGCAAGAAGAAAGTAGTCTCACCCTAATTTCTCACTCCCTGTGTGGCTTTATTCCTTTATTTTAAGGTAAGATCAAATTGTTCTTTGAAGCATAGTATTGAGACCATTTAAAAATAACAACCTTCCAAAGAGCCTGTTTCTCCTTCTTATGTGTTTTCCTTCCTCTGTGTCTCCTTTGCTCCTCACACCTCTACTTGAGGCTCAGATATTTTGGTCTACTGTGGGAATGTTGGCAAATGTTTCTCCACCTAACTTCATTATTTCTAAGGTCAATTCTCTGTAAGATTTCCTCCTCAGAAACTGTTATTTGCTTTATGCCCTTTCCTCATGCACTTTGGTGAATAAAATGTCTAAAATAATGCCCCATTTTATGAAAAATAACCACCCTACTTCTAGTATATTGAGGGTCTACTCTGATGAAGAAAATTAAATGGAGTGTGGAAGGAAATTAATGGAAGCTTTACTCCTATTATCTACTGCAGACTTCAGCTTAGCTTTGGAGTGCACAACAAGTTTAGGTACTGTGTTTCCCTGATTTAAGTAATCATTGTAGTAATACATTCCTAGAAACACATGTAAGTTTAGTTTGTTTTACTGCAACAGATCAAAACCAATATTTGGAAACAACCTTCAGAGCAGTCCAATCTGGTAGTCAAATTCACAACACCTAAGAAAAGAACATGCATAGTGCTACTATCACTTAATTGATTTTTTTTTTTGTAACTAATAAATTGAATTTGCATGTTCCTGTTTGGTTTGGGGGGCAGGGAGTGATTTTTCCTGGTTTTGTTTGGTTGGTGCTTCTTTTTGGTTTTTTTTCAATAAACTAGGAGTATAATATAATTAGAGCTTTAAGGTAAATTAACAAGTGCTTAAAATACAGCATGGTGAACTCTAGAATGGTAACTCATGACCAATCAATATTCAGTGTCAGAAAGCATTATGTTTCACATAAGTAACTAGTTAGGCAGGAAATCAGTAGTCATGTATGTAAACTGAAAAGTAACAGCTCTTCAGTTTTATTAATTTTGCATGTATGACACACAGTGTGAGTCTGCTCTTCTTGCTTTTTGTGACCCTTGACTCACGTTGGGTCCATATGATATCACGTAGTGCTAACACTCTGCCACTATCCCTTTTTCCAAAGTCAGAACAAAACCCTGACTTTTTGTCTACGTATCTGTAGATAAATGTGTGTGTGTGTGTGTATTCTACAAAATAGTTTTCTCATTCTATCTCTGCCACTGGAATATCTGGTCATGAAGACTGAAGGAAAGGCCATGGAGCCCATCTCAAAGACTTCCAGCAATCAAGCAATACAAATACTATTTGCCGTGCTGGCACCAAAGGATCTCTCCATGAAAAAACTCAGGAAGGTTAAGGGGTATGTGAAGCAATACTGGAAGACGTCCTTGAAGTGCTGAGTTGTTTTGGGTGGGATTGTGTCTAACTACAGCCAGGTAAGGCTTATAATGTAGATAACTCCCTATGAGCTAGTCCCTCCAGTCTTTTTACAGCCAATAGCCATCAAGCCAATAGCCTAGTATTACCTGCAGAGGGCTAACTTACCTCCCTTATCTGCAAACATACGGCAGAGAAAAAACACTGTCCACATAGATGGGGAAGCCCTACCCCACCTGTACTTGCAACAACAAAGCATCTTCTGTGGCAGCTTTCTATGGCTGTTCTATTCTGTGAGATACTGGGAACTTCTCTGCATCTACCCTTTGGCAATACTTCTCATTGCGGTATTCTGGCAGAGTTGTGCAGCCTCATGCTGGGGACATATTATATCCACATTACTTTAAAGCTGCCTAAAGTTGCCAGCACAGGCTCTGTGTCTTTCTAAATGTGCATTGTTCTACAACAGCCATCCTGTTCCAGCCTTTCACAAGCTATGTAATGTGGTGACTCTTCTGCTCTCTTTCCCCTTCCCACCCTGTATAAGCTTTTAATCACTGACAATATATTCAAAACAAAAGTATCCAAGAAATTAAAACCAGAATGAAATCCTCAAGGCCAGTATTCAGAACCGAGTTATAAATGAAACGTCTAGTTGCCTTTAGAGCATTCAAGTAGTGTAATGGTAAAAAGTTTTCTCATTTAAAGGGTGATTCATGTGCCAGGGCACACTGGAAGGCACACGTACAGTGACCCAATTTGAGTAGGATGCAAAGTGCTACAATGCAGTCTTAGACATGTGCAGGAGTTTGGTCCCCTGAGACCAGTTAGTTGGGACTTTTAAAGGAGCAGGGATCTGAGGCAGTTGGCAAAGAGAGAAAACCACACAGCAGCATTGACGATAGCAAGAAATGGGCTTGATTATGAAGGCCTGCCAAGAGGAATATTTTTGCACATGACAAATCAGATGCATCCATGGCAGAAAGCTTCTCTTATCCTTCAGTGACAGGGGATGAAGCACTGACCATAGTTAGTGCAATTGTAAAAGCAAAATTAATTCCAGCATTTTCCAGTTTAAAGACAAATTCCAGGATTATTTCATCCAGAAGCAGCCACAAAACTCGTACAGTGATGGAATAAAGTCTTTGATTTCTACCCATTTGCCTGCTGGCAAAACCAAGAGCCTCATCAATTGTATAGACACATTTTATACAGTTTTGAGGGTTTTGTCTTTTAACCTGCGTATGCCAATCCAAAGAAAAACTATGAATCTATGGCTCTCTGGAGAATCCTGGGAAAACATGAAAAAAAGTAGATCCACGTGCTGGGCAGGTAACTCTCCACTGACTTACTGTTATTAATGTGATGAGGGTAAGGTTTAATAGTTACAACAACATATTAGTAGAAGGATGAACTGGAATTGATTCCTTACATTTGCTCTGACTTTTGCATCCCTGGGAACCTAACACATTCTCTCATCCTCACTTCACACCTTCCAGTCTCTCAAAGGCATAGGGAGAGTTTTCCCACTCCTGGAAATTTGGTGGAAGGTATTCTATGTGCAAAGTATTATTTATTTATTTATTTAAAAAAAAAGAAAAGAAAAGAAAAAAAAAAGCTGTGATTCACTTTCTGGAAGAAAAAGTCCTTTTGTTTGACATTGAAACATTGTCAGGGCAAGGCATTTATAGGCTGATAGACACTCTTAGTCATAACTCACGGTAGAAGAAAACACTAGAAAAATTATTTCCTAGTATATGGACATTAAAACTTAGAGTTCTATTTAAATGATGTGCACATTTATTTGGCCTTCCTTTTTAGAAAGTGCATTTGAAATTGTCAAATTGAGTTTCATTTGCATTTAGCTTTGTACTGCATTAAATACTTGTCTTGTATCAACAATACATATTAAGGGTATCAACATATATATCACAAGGACATGAACAGTACAAATAAGGATATTAGACCGCTTCCCTTTCAGACTGGGATTCTTTAAAGGCATTTGAATCTAGGGTTTTTTACTTTTCAGTGAAAAGAAAACTCTATCACAAGGCTCTTCCTGATGATAAGCTAGTCCTTGAAGATGTTTTGAGTAAACAGGACACTATTCTGGATACCAGACAAAAATTTTACTTTGAATATATGGTGAGGGTTGGGAGGTTTGAGGAGAACGGAGTGGTTGGTGGAGGTTTTTTGGTTTGGTTTTTTTCCTGGTTGGTTGGTTGGTTTGGGGGTTTGGTTGTTATTGGTTTTTTTTGTTGCTGTTCTTTTATTTTGCTTTGTAGTTTTAGTTGTTATTTTTTGAAGCCATGGAAAAAAAACATACATCCACAGTTTTGGTTGTGAAACATACATTTGTTGGTAGAAGTATTAACTTATTAAACTTAATGCCCAGTGCCTAGTCAACTGTAAGGTTCTCAGCATTTTTCATTAATATCTCCAGGTTCTGAGACAACTTTCTTTGCTCAAAGGTAGTAAGTTGTGAAAATGGTACTTGTTATCTTCCTGGAGTTAGTATTTATTTGGGGAGCTAACACTTAATTTGCGTTTAGTCACACCTGCCAGAATGACCCTCTGAAACTCACACCACCCCAGAACAGTGTGTTTGAAAGCCTCCCAGAGTCTGGCAAGGACTCCATCAATCATGGGAATGACTGTGTGTTTGGATAAGAGAGCTGTCAGGCTTGCTTAGCCCTTCTGGTACTCCCTTCCCTTCTCTCATCTTAAACCAAAGTCTTTGAAAATGCACCAGCTGTCACTGGGGAGAGGGACCTGAAAAGTATTTTCCAACTGTTGTTTTGAGAATGGATTAGAGATTGGAACAGCACCGTCAATAACGAAACACATGGAATGTAGCCCTGTTTCATAATCAAAAAAGAGGAAAAGAGGCCAGCTATTGAGAATGCTGCAATTAAAAACAAAAGCTGAAACAATAGGTTTGGGCAAATGTGATGCTGTCAGTGAACATCCTGCTTTTCCAGCAGTCCATATGGAGTGGGACAGTAATGAAAGGTCTCAAATCAGAAACAGTGCTGAGCAAAAAGTGCTGCTCCAGCTGGGATAGTCCTGGTCTGCCTCCAGTGGGCAGGCTGGAGCAAGGAGGGGAGGGAGAAGCAGTGTTGACACAGAGACTTTACCATAGCATTTTCACAGTAGCTTGCCATAGGGAAGTGCAAGACAGCTTCCAAGAAATATCTTGCTTCTGGGTGGGCCAGCCTAACACCACACATAAGTTTATTGCATAGGGCTGCAAAGTTCAAAGGAATCTCTGGGAAAGGGGAACTGTGGCTCACAGTGCTGAGCCCAGTCTGCTACACCACACATGGCTAAAGTACACACTATCAGTAATCAAGGGAAGGACCTCCCTGAAGCACAAATGGCAGTGGGGGCACCCTTCTATAAATATCCTGAGAAATAGCAGAGTTTCCCTTTCCAGTTGCCTGAGTGACTCCACCTCCTTTGATAGCTTGCAAATGTTCCCTAGGTTTTAGTAGTTACCACCGTCGCGTGTGCTGTAGATCAAAAACAAGTGCATGGGAAAAGGCAGCTAAACACAATAGGCATGGGTTGAATTGCACGCAGTAGGAACCGTTTTAGAGTTGTGGTTCTGTCCCTTCCCTTTTTTCCATCCTTCTAATCCCTTTCCTGTTTCAGTTACATTCTGATTTCCTATACTCAGAGCAACCTAATGCCAGCTACAGCTCTCAGCCCTGAGGAATTAAAACCATACCCACAAACTGGTAAAGGACAGATCCTGCCTGGCCCTTCTTTTCTGCTGCAAACAGCAGAGAAGTAGAATCCAAGAAGAGTGTCCAAGCCAACTCAATACCACCCAAAAACCACGTTGGCATCCAAGCAACCTTTGTAGGTCTGCATATTCAATTCTGAGGTCTGGGTTTGGTTGATGATGATCACAGTCCATATGAGAATTTGCCATGATACCTTTCCATGAATGATTGGAAAATCTGGTTTAGACTTCACAGAATTCTCTAAACTCAGATCCATTTAAAAATACGCAAAGCACCAATAAAGCATGAAAAATACACACTTGGGTTCCTAAGAAGAAGAAATTGCAAGACTTTCCCCTGGAAAATAGCATTTTTGTTCCATAAGATAAAAAAATTTGCATCTACAGTATCAAATTTAAATCAGACAGCTCATGTGTTAGGGATCAGAAGAATAAAAAGAAAAATTCCTCCTTGTTTTTCATGTGCCTGGAAATGGTTCAGCTGATGGGTAAAACTTACAAATAGGTGTGGGAACTGTTGTGAAGGGTACAGCGTGAATACTGGCATTTCCTTATCAGTGTGACTACCTGGAATTTAACGTGAAAGAAAAACTATCAGAAGTAGTCTTCAAGTCTTACACTTTTCTAAGAGGTGCCATTTACCCGAATGAAAAGGGGACCCACTTGTTGCTGTCAGTGGCATTAGTCAGCTTTGATGAGGATTTAAATATTTTTAAAGCCCTGTAGTGACTATGAGAAAAGCTTTCATTTTGGGAAAGGCTGGCTATTTACTCCAGGTTTAAAAGAAGGTGCTATATAGCACTGCATGTCATATAGCTCATCCAGTTAATTTTTAATGGTTTGAGGGATGGACTCAATTTGAAATCACAGTGCATTTCTGCCAGGGAAAAGAGTAAAGAGAGCACATTGCCATCAAAATGTCCCATAAAAAGCAACAGAGGCTTTCTGGATTACCCTGTAGTAATAGGGGATTATATTCTTGTTACTGAATAGGAAGAGGCAGGAGCCTTATCAAAGATTATTATAGCTTTCCTTACAATCATATCACATTACTACAGAACCAAGGTCATACTCAGTACAACAAATCATTTCTGTCATGAGGAGTAGGTGAAAGTTGGGTGATTTCTCAGAGCAAGAACTCCTCCACAGGTTTGGCCAACATGTGGAACCTAAAAGTGCTTCTTCTTCATAGAGCAAAAATGCAAGCAGAATTTCCTGAAGATACCTTTACTTCTGAAATTTTAGGGACAAGCAGCAGACAGTCACAAGCAGAACAGCTAGCAAGTGAAATTTTCAGTATTAGTGACAAAACCAGTCCTCTGATGCCTTTTGCCTACCATGCCAATGTGAAATCTTACAAGAGCAGTAAAGGTGATTTCAGGCTGACCTTGAGCCTACCTCTGAACCCAAGCTCCAATTTTGCCTAAAATATTGTCCTGTACCTACTCCAAGTCTGCCTATTTGGTGCCCATGTCTTCCACATGATATGCAGATGTGGTAGATCATCAGGCAGATATAGTGATAAAAACAGACCTGTTAAATATCCCTTTCATTTGGTACATCCCACTGAACAATCACAGAGACATATTAAAGTTATTACAGGAGATACTATATACTCACACAACAAATGCTACTTACCCAATTGTAAGTTAAATACTTTTTATCATTACTCTTTGAGCAAGCTTTCTAACAAAGCCAAAGCTTTTTATCATATCCACAAACCTCCTTTTGTATTTAGCAGCAAAAAACAAGAGGCAGATGCCAGACACCACTTCCAAGGAAAACAGTTCACTTTGGCTGTTTTTACCCTCAAGGTATAAAATTAGATGCACATTTACAAAGTCTAACCATTGCCATACTTCATCTGTGCCAGAATTATCTATGCTAATACTGTAATGTAACCCAGGCTGTATGTTTGCCAAAAGGTAATTTTTCAAATACATTCAGAAAACGGCTTTGATAATATGAACACTAACTGCCCAAGTGTTTCCTCTACCAAGTCCACAAAAACTGCAGGCTAATGGGTAAATTCATCATGACACTTTTATTCCTCCACTACAAGAATGTGGTTGTCCTCATATTAGAGTACACCTTATACATACATTTCACTCAGATGTCCAAGGTACAAATTCTTTATTCTCCATTATAGAAATTAACAAAACTTAGGCAGGTTTCTCAAAGCATGATGAACTTCTCTGTGTATACAAAAAGTATGATCTACTGAATAGAGCTGAAGTAGAGATAAAAAATATCTTTAAATGCTGAACAGTGCTTAAAATTATGCAATCTATTAGGCTTGCTGATTTTGATGGAAGACTCTCAAAATCAGAGGGGGTATAAATGTTTGTTGGATAAGAAACTTACAGTTCATACTTAAAATAATGGGTCTCTAAAGCTTTCCAGGTTGTATTTATGCTTTTCAAATAAATTTGACCAGGGTTATTTCTGTTGTATTTTACTTGACCCATGACCTTTGAAATAAATACTGTAAAGGAATTGAAATTCTATAATCATTTCCTCCTGCATTTATATCACTTCAATACTTAAAAAGATAGAGTTGATAAAAACATCAAGACCTTCTAAGGTTTCTTGCACACATACTTTATGGGTTTGATCATCATGTATTTTTCAGGTACAGTTACTCTTTCCCTCAATGACTCTGATGTTATCTTCATTCTGTTGTGGACTCTTATCTCTGAGGGATGAAATATCAGTTGATCTCCTTGCAAGAATTACATGCTCTGTCTTTCTATTAAGTGAACCCAATTATGACTTCTACCTTGTGAATGATCTTCTAACATGGAAACAGCATATGGGAAGCAAACCAAATAAAAGGATTTATTTTCAATTAGTGCTAATAAAAGAAAAACAATTGTTTTAGTCAGCTTGCCTTAACTGTAACTTTACCATCTAGCATGCTTTCTTTTGAAGAAGTCATTGTAGTTAGAAAAATGTAATTTACCTTTGAACAAAAGTATAAATTTATAGAGAAGATATTAACTAAGCAACAAAGTCTAGGTCAAGAAGAGTAAAACTGCAGAAAACCTGCTTGCTAGGTGTTTGGGTATAGGCATTCTGTTATGACGGAACAATTCTGACATCAGTGTGGATTTCACCAGCGTGAGAAAAAGAAAAATGAGCTACACAGCAAACTTACTACTTTAAAAATTATTTTCACTTCTGCAATTTATGATATGTTTAGATATTCAAAATTAATTTATCTTGTTTTATTTTGCCCAAAGCTCTTCTGACTGTTAAAAAAGTGTCATTTTCTTCAACCTCTGACAAGAACACTCCAGAACAGCAATGAGCACTCTGGTTAAAGTGTATTAACCCTGGCATTTCAAATGGATAGTAGAGAAGACAGTAGAGGAAGATGCAGGTTTGATTTGTGGCAGGACACAGGAGTCATATGTGGAGTTCAGATATTTCTGGGACAAATGCAGAGGGAATAACACAGGTTCATTCTGTCATTTTGAGGTCAGGTCGCTCCTTTTTGCCCATATGCGGTCTCAGTCCTATTTCAGCTCTTCCCTCATGCTTCCTGTTTATTATGCTGTTCACAAGACGACAGGGCTTTAACATCTTTTTGTTTTAGTAAAATAAAGAAAATATTATTAAGGAAAGAGGTGTTGACTCCTTTTGTTCCTATGGTCTACAAAAGTAATGTCTCTTTTTAAAGCAAGTAAAAGCACCAGGCTCAGCAAAAGGAGCAACACTTGGGACTCACCTGGTGTGTGACAGCCTATGACAGACTGTCCTACAGCAGTGTATTACAATTGTAAAAAATCAGAGTTTTTCCATTAAAAGAGGAATGGTGCTTTTTTATCACTTTTATGGGTGTAAGAGACATTTGTCTCTTTTGCAGTCCCTCAGGATCGCTGGGAAATGCCCAGATGAGGATTCTTAAATAAGCAGTAATTATTCCTGCTATGATGGCCATACAATTGCAGGCTCAGTAGCTGTAAATGTCTTCTCTGAAACTCCTTTTCAGCAGGGTGCTCATTTAAACCCTTTACTCTTGTCACAGCATTTAAAAATGCGTATAGATTTCTCCCTTGGCACATCATCTCTGGGTAACATGCATGTGACAACTCCAGACTTAGGGTGATTTTTCTGTACTTTTCATGTACATGCTCCCAAGTACACAACCTGCCATAGTAGAGCTTAGCAGTACTGGGTCATCAAAAAGTAGTCTCTTTGAAAACAGAGAAAACCAGCCTCAAGCATGCTCACATGAACTTGGTTTAACTTGTATCATCAATGTCAGTTGTTGGGGTTTTATTATTATTGTGGTTGTTGTTGCTGCTATTATCATCATCATCATCATCATCATCATCATCATCATTATTACAGTCACTGTTAGTATATTCTGACAATGATAAGACAGACGATTTTTCTGCGTGCCATCTAGAGTATTGTTGCAGCCTATCCCCCAGGCTGTAATTATTTGAGTCTTGGAAAACAAACAGCCTGAGATTGCTCAGCACTTAGTCTTTCATGAAATAATACTACACAGTTGTGCTTGGGAGCTGATTATCCACTTGGTTCTTTTCTTCCTTTCTACATAACTTTAGGATAATTTCCTGCCAGAGGTCCTGGTTTTCTTTATAATAAGTCATAAGCTGCTTGTTTGACTGCATGCTAAAATTAAATTCCTCTTTGTACTTGGGGCAAGAGCTGGGTATGTTCTCTAGGTCAAATTACAGTTTGAAGAATTACATCCTACCTTCTGAAATGCCAGCCATACATTCAGCTGGATATTAGTACTTATCACTTTTCAGCTTAAAATGTAACAATATTGGGAGCTTTTAAGCAGCTGCTGCTCTCCACTCTCCCTCCCCTCCAGGTGGCTGCACTTCACTGATGGGTAAAGTGATTTCTGTTTGGAGAAAAAGAAGCTTTTATAGTTTGTAAATGGTTTTAGGGTCCTTTGGGAGGGAAAGCATGGTGCAGGAATGTAAGCTATTCTGATTCTTGTTAAGAGAGAGGTACAAAACCCCATGGGAATTAGACCAAAACTAAACTCCTGTAAAAATGTCCAGGTGTGCAATCTCTCAGAGTAGGAACACTGGGCCAACAAAATGATCAGTTGTGGATTTAACTGAAAGCTCTGAAGAAAAGGAAAGAAAAGGAAAAAACTGTTAACATTTGCATCAGGGAGGGGGAATGGCGAGGAAAATGGCTGATAAATAAAAGGCCCCTCTCTGAAATGTGTTTACAAAAGCAGGAAACTTGTCTGAAGTGCTGATGATATGACAAGAAACAATCCCACTTCACTGTCAGAAGCCAGTTTTCGGCGAGATCAAGTGGACTGCACTATGCCTCTCACCCAGAAAGGATCCATTAAATTGTGATCCACAGGGATTTGTTGTGCTAAAGATGTTAATCGATGTCTGATTAACTATGCATGCAAATACAGACAGCCCCCACGGCTGCTGGCTTTAAAGCCCAAGCTTTAAACTCAGCCCAGCAGCACTGGCGAGCTTTAAATCCTGTCAGCAGCACTCTGAAGAGTCTCTCTGAGATACAGCCAAGATGCATGCAGCGCATTGGGAACATTAACAAGCGGGAACTAGACTGTCCTTTCAGTACAAAATGTTTTCTTCAACTGAAAAAAAAAAAAGTAGTGAAAAAAAGTGATGTGAAATTTGAATAAACTTGTTAGATTTTAATCTGTGAGCTTAAGTCATGTTTTCCATGCTTTTCCTTAGAGAGAAGTATTCCACAATTTAAATAAAAAAGTTCCATTTTCTTGTAAAAATATTGACATGGACAACATAACCCAGAATCCTCCGACACACAGCCTCAGGCTGCCCTGGGGCTGGTGGGACAGGCACTGCTGTGGCCAGGGCCTGGCAGCACCCCCGGGACAGCGGGACACTCACTGCACGGAGGCACACCAGACTCCCAGTCTGCTGCCACAGGATGAGACCAGCTCAGCCCAAAGCCCTGCCTTGCCACCCCGAGGCCCATGGAGTGGAGCACACTTTGCATGTCTTCAGCAGGGTAGCAATGCAGAGATGTTGAGCAGGTCAGATTTAACAGGGAAACTTACTGGTGGGATTTGGAAAGGATTTAAATTACTGCTGTACAGCTACCAGGGCATTTTCAAGATGGAATGCACGTGGTTTTTTTCTGATACACTTGTCTCGGTCTGCTGGAAGTGCATTAGCATGCTGTCCCTTAAAGGGATCTGACTCAAGCTTATATGGGAATTAGCTCTGGTTACTGCTCCAAGCTGCAGGTTACTACCCCTGCAGCTGAGATGGGTCTGGATGATCTAACCTGCTTCTCAGCTGCCATCATTCACAGCCCAGCTGTTCATGTTCCCTGCAATAAGCTCATTAATGGGGCTCACAGGGACACGGTGGGATGTGAACTGCGGTGCCTCACACAGCTCACTCTGCTCCTCTGCAGAAGGAATGGCAGCCGGCAGGTGAGACACGTGGTGTCAGTCAAGATGCATCCTGCCACTGCAAAATCAGGCAAGAGAGGATCAGCCAGGGCACAGGAGGGATTGGCAGGGCAGAGCCTGTCTCAAAGGCAGTCACTGATCAGTGCCATAATGCTCCTGAGAGACTCAAACCAGAGATGTAAATGCAAAAAAGAGAACTGACGAGCTCGATCCCACTCTCATGACAGGCCTTCACATGTGTGACTGAACGTGCCTTCAAGGCAACTTTTAGGCAGCTACACAGAGTAAGAGAACCTGAAAGCAATCATTTGAGAGCAGTTCAGGGGGCAAGTGCAGCTAGCAAGAAATTAGGCAAATTTGCAAGGAGATGCACAATTGCGCGGTTAGAAGAGCAAATGCTGTTCCTCAGGATGTATGACATTTCAGAAGTATTATTTATTAACTGTATGAGGCCAGGTTAAGGGTGGGGAAAAAAGGAAGCTAATTATCTGATTTGACTTAGTTCTAGCAAAGTTTGTATCAGGCTGTAGACTTTTTGTTTTGTTACTGCTCCCTGTAGCTGCATGAGTCCCACACCAGTCAGGTACTGCTGGAGTATGCTCTTGTGTTGAAATAATATTGACCCATCCCCTAAAGGTCCCTTGTGTCAGAGGATGCATGAAAGAAGGAAATGAAACTTAATAAACAACCCTAACATCTGCAGGGGATTTCCACACCATCCAGGTTCCCAGGAAAGATGTTGAAAAAGACTCTCACTATCTGAGCAGTAGCAGCAGTACCCTGACTTTGTGCTGGGCAGATGCTCTCAGAATTTGCATTGAAGAGAACCCAATTAGGACAAAAAAAAAAAAAAAAAAAAAGAAAAAGAAGTTGTCAAGTGGTAGTTTAGCAAAATTTGTTCGTGGCAACATTGGCAACAGTGTTGTTCTATGTCCTCTACAGAGACTAGGTCTGGTTTGGTATGAGGAGACAAAGCTAATCAGGATCAGATTAGCCAGGGACTAAGCCTAGGTGGCATTTCTCCAGATGAGAATTCTTTTTCCTACACATAGATCAGCACTGGGTTGACAGTTCATTGGTCCAAGCTGAATATGTTAAACAGTGAAAAGTAGAGAATAATGAGAAATTTTACACACACAGAAGCCCTGTCTCTGAGTTTTAGAAAACAATTTCTGTTTGTTTTTTTTTAAAGAGGCATTTTATCACAAAATACATCTAGTTTTAAAGGATGTAAAGGTGTTGTGAAAGTCCTTGTGCTGCAGTGGTAGCACAGCCCTCCTCTCTGTACCCAGGCAATACAGCGCAACACTTTTAATGCTCAGAGCTGCTTGCAGCATCCTGGGATCCGTCTGGCACTTGGGGCATCACTAGGAGAGGAACACATATGCTGTGTGGGATGGGGACAAAGCAGAATTGACAGCAGAGGGCTTGTCCATGGAATCTGTACTGTGGCTGGTGGCCAAACACTAGCCAGTCTATATCTTTGCCCCTCTCTGCCCAAAATGCTCGTATGTCAAACAGGGACAGTAAGTATTTCCCTACCATGTTGAAGTCTTGCAGGTGTAAGTGAACAAATTTTTCAGAAGGAGCCATGAGGGTACTTAGAAAAACACTGCCAGTGTTATGAAAAGTCCCATGCCTTTCCACCCAGTGCAGACTTGCAGGAAGAAGCTTGCAGCCCTCCCACCAGCCACTGCTCCATCTGATGCAAATGCTCCTGCTCACAGTCAGGTGGCATGGCCACCTTGTCCTCCCTCCCTGTGTGTGGTGGTCGTGTCCTCCTTGTTTACAGTGATGTATAAACAATGAATAATAGTATAGGTAGGTTGATTATAAATTAGGCAAACTATATTAAAATTGATTTTGCATTGCAGGGGAAAAGTAAGTTATGAGGTGTTACAGTTGCAAACATTTTGGTTTACATGCTACTTCCAAGAAGACAAATATTATGCTAAATGAAAAAGAGGTGTCAACCAATCAGCTGTCCTGATGCCTGTCCCTTCCTCCAGTAGTAATAGTCCCATCGTGCTGTTTTACAAGGCAATAAGCCAGTCACCAAGTGGAGAAACCACCAGACTAAAGTTCTCCTGGTTTATGCCAGGGAGGGAACCAAATTATGGCCTTGTAAAACAGTGTGATAATGCTATTATTGTGCAGGTGCTGCAAACTGCTTAAAATAGTGTTTTGAAGAAGTTTTTCAAAATATTCTCAGGAGCTGCTCAGGAGAGAGGGTCTGTGATGTTGAGTCATGTAAAGCAAGCAGGAGACCTCAAGGCAGATTATACCTGCTCAGGAAAGGTATTTGTGAGCCAGGACCCAGTGCAATGCTGCATTCCTCATTGTTGGCTGGACCAGGATCAGTCTGGGGCTTGCCAAAACTTCCTGTGGGATTTTCAGTCCTTCCTCATCCCTTGGCATAACAGAAAACAGACATTTTGTAAGAAAACTGTTATCTCAATTTTACAAAGAAGAACTAGGGTGCTAAGAGCAAGGGTGATTTAACTAACTGGTTTTGAGCACTGATGCAAAATGTCCCATCCTGTCTTTTCTAGGCTGCCCAGGCCTCCCTGCAACATTAATGCTGAAAGGAAACATCCTGAAGCATGCTAAGATGTAAACAATGATAAAAGCAGATATAAGCTCCCTAGCCCAGAGATAAAAAAGGTAGTTTAGCACGAAACTCAAGAGCAGCATCTAAAAATAACAAGGTGGGGGAGCAGAGCAGTGATAGCTCAAAGGACTTCTAATTAAAGCCTTCTTGAAGGAAAAATGAAGTCTCAACCAAAAAAATGTCTGCTTGCAGCAGAAAATGTTAAATTTCCATTAGAAATAATGGAAATGTCTGCCTGACAAACCAAAACATGTGGGTCAACAGGAAGTATTCCCATTTTGGTAAAGCAGTTGACAGCATGAGGGCTGAAATGCAGTTGTCTCATGGCTCATGGGGCAGGACTGCCCAGCCATGTTCAGTCTCCTGTGACACACTACAGCCAGGGATTTTTAGGGCTTACACTGTGTCTTGAAAGAAAGAAGGTTGGAATGCAGAAGAGAAAACTCAGGTCACAGAGAGAGCACATGTTAAGGTGAGAAATCTTTGCTAGCAGTAGCAGGTCAGTGGAAAATCCAGACTGTGAGCATGGCAGCTCACCAAACCTCAAGCAGAGACCTGCAAATGACACTCAGGTACTCCCTGAAATGCAGCAAACACACAAAATTCTCCAAAGCCTGGAGGCTGGGGACAAGACAGATTGAATCTGTTTCATTTATAAGTTAGCACTAACTTACTTCCTTAATCTTTGAAAGATGTGGCTTGCAAAGGAAATAAAAAAATATTAAAAAATAAATCCCAATCCTTATGTGTGGAATGCACACTTGTATCCATGATTTGTGCCTTTGTAGGCAAGCAAAACCAGAGCAGGATGGCACTGAAGCAGAGAAGAAGGCAGATTTAACTTGTCTAATACTTGTAAGTAAACCAGAGAGGAAATCTCATTGCCTTTAATTCTAGGCTCTGTTTGTTTGTTGCCTCCAGTAAATTAAATTCCCAGATAAAATTACCAATGGGCATATCTGAGACTTTTTAAAATGACATCAGTACATAAGGAATCTGGCAGACCTTCAAATAAAACAAACAGTACACAAGGAAACCTATTCATTTTAGTGCCATCCATGGATGATGATAGGGAAAGCAAAGCTCTGATGCTTAGAAGCTCAGCAACATTGTCGAAAAAGAAGGCATAAACAAGGACTAGTCACATTGTCCAAAAAAGGGTAAGAATGAAATAAGAAGCAGGATTTTGTTCAAGGCTTCAGTGTAATTATGTATTTTACATCTCTTTCAACGCAACACTTTGTTTAAGCATGGGAATGTTCTAGCAGACTTACAACAATATTTCCATACTGTACATTTATTGTAGCTGCTCATTAAGTCAAATTGCTAGCACATGAAGTCATGTGGTAAAAAAGAGGGATTCAAGACATAACATTTGCAGGATGTAAACATGAGAAGTGAAGACTTTTTCATCAAACCCTGGTTCACAGTCAAAGCAAAATTCCAATGAGCATGCAGAGGCAAGCTAAAGGGAGGGGGATTGCTATCAATTTGTGATTTTACATTCAATTAGCAAATTAAAGCTCCTGCCAGGCTGGTTGTGGTATATTTATGTGGTGCTATTCATAGAAAAAAAATAAAAGCATAATAGACAGCAAAGCTCTAAAAGTTTTTAAAAATTAGCAAGCAAAAGAAGCATTACTGCAACCAACCCTAATAAGTAACAAAGTTCTGTTGGTCTCACGCTAACAATAGTCCATGTAGAGACTCCATAAAAAAAAATTGTAAAACCCAATGTAATTAAGCAACAACAACAAAAAAATAGTTGGGGTGTGAAGGAAGCTTTGGTGGTATGTTTTCCTCTTGATTTATTCTTCAGTTGTGCTACACTTGCACTGCCCCTGCTAAATTTTGTATCTCAGTGTTTCCTTAGTGCTCATTGCACACAGCTGTATTTCACAAGTTAACTAGACATGAAACTGAAAGATGTGCTGCTCACTGTCTTCCTTGCCCTTAGCAGTTTTAATCTCCCTTTGCAGAGGAACTGGAGCCCAAGTGAGTGAGTGGACACAGGAGGGCAGCATGGCCAATTTATCCACTGTGAGCATGGCAGCTTCTCTGAGGGCTAGTTACTCCCCAGGCCAGCCAGAAGTCTGCCCTCCACAAATGCTATTGCTAAGCTTGGAACCAGCAAAGCAAGTTTTAGCCAGGTAAAGTATCAGAGGATTTGAGGAGGGGCAGGAAGAAAGGCGAACTGTGGGAACCACATAATTATGTGTGTATGTACACATATGTGTATTTTACAGAGGAATTGAGACCTGTGTAAGAGATGGAGTTAAAACTGGCAATGTAGCCCTGCTGGGGAACAACAGCTGTAGCAACACCAAGAGAAACAATAGCAGCCACCCTCCTGCATAACCCCTGGGGTGGTCAGTAGTCAGACGTTTCTCCTATTATCTCACTACAGTGTGACCAAAATATGCAGCAGTAAGGAGGCCCTTTCTATTCCCTGGTGCTTCTTATTTGTTATTCAGTACAGCAGAAGGGGGAGGCAATAACAGCTGCAGGAGCAATTGCTATGTATTAAGGTGAAATAGTTTCTGAGAGGTGAGTACCTATCTCTAGGTACACTATATTGGCTCAACATGGACAAATGTAGGAGTAAAAGCCAGGGGCAAAGAGGGGTTAAATATTGAAAGGAGGCCACATTACCAAGACAGCAGTTAAAAAGAAACTGGAGACTCCCCATCACTTCCACACTCCTGGTCTGCTTGGACAGCAGCTACTGAGATCCCTGAGCCACACCATCTGGAAATCTCAAATAAGTCACACAAAAAATAAACAAGAAATAAAGGACCACCTGCCTTCCTCTGATCCAAGCAGCATCACACAAATTGTCACCTGCCTACTTTGGGCAGCCCAGCAAGGAGTACACAGGCATGCTCTAGAACCACTTGTATTTTCAGGTCTTTAGTCAAGAAAGTGTACGTTGCTGTCCTGCCTCCCTCTATTTCAGTATGTGCCTCTTCCTCTTTGGTCCCTAGCCTGCAAAGTTCATTTACCATTTTTGCAAGAGTTTCACATCAGAAGATCATGTGTTATCTCAAAAGTTCAATCCCATTTTTCTTGCAAAGTAAACAATGTGTACTCTTTCCCACTACATGGTCAGTGGATTTACCAAGAAAAGGGGTGCAGATAATATGCTGATGGGCATGACAGCCTAAGGAGACTTGGATTTAATCTTGTGCTTTTCTTTAGCCTGTCACTGTCAGTCTTAGAAACCCTGGCCAGATGCTCAGGTGTTGCTTTGTGTTCATCTCTTTGTGCAGCAAAGCAGACTTGCACACCTAAACCAGCCTGGTAAGTGTGCATTGCTGGGCACATTTCCTGCTGTTCTGAATGCAGGTTTGGGCTCAGTGACCTTCACAAACCACTCCCCAAGACTGTGCTACAATTGGCCCACCTGTATAATGACTTATTTGTGAACCACCTCAGTGTCTACTGTATCACAGCTAGGTAATTGTAATATTGCAGTCAATTTGTTTTCAGGTGGAATGACTCCATTTTAGACAGCATTTCTTTAGAGCATTGATGCATTTGTCCTTTTAATCCCTGGAACATATAAGCACAATGAATAGAAAATTTAAAAAATCCTAAAGAGTAATTTTATTAGCTGCTGAAATATATTAGGGTTCCTGGACTTTGAACTAGGAAAAATTATAATAAACCTTTCCTGAGAGTGGAATTTCTTCCTGACAGATTTTTTTCTAATGTTAGATTAAATTATCTTTGTACTGCTTTAGCTTTAGTGGTACATAAATAGCTCTTTCCTAGTCTGCCTTTATGTGAGAGGACAGTAAATAAAGCTCTCTTTTTGATCTAAGTTACTTGTTGCATGGTGATGGTTAGCCAGATGATGGCTGTTGTTGGGCAAGCTCAAAAAAGAATCCAAGTCTGTGATCTTTCCTCTCATTTAAGAAGCCTAATTCTTTATGGTTGCTGTTATACCTGGAAGGCCTGTAAGGAATCACAGAGAGAGGGAGGGAAGTGGGGTTCTTGATGGAATCCTTGATGACTTTGCCTATGCTTCTTGGTTCTGCCAGCACTCTGAGTAAAGCCTTTGTGGACAAAACTGTGGTCTGTGGTCACCTAACCCTGGTGCCTCTGTACAGGCACTTACGAGAGCAAAGTGACGGCAACACTGGGCAGGTCTTCACTCACGCACCTTTCTGTGCGCCACGTCAAGGCACTGAATACCTTTTACTTCTGTTGACTTTGAAGCAACTCTGAGACTTTTTAAACAGATTTGAAGGTATATGCAATCACTGTTCCCAACACTTATCAAAATTAGGATTAGCAGGAAGCTATACTGGTAAAATATTGGACCATGGTATTTGGAAAGCTAAAGAAAATTCTGGTGGTCTGTAGATCATGATTAAGTAGTCCTAGTTCTTATGGAAATGTTGATAATATCCACAGGATTTTATCACAGGTTTGTTGTGATTTGGATTTCAGAAATTCTAGAATTTTCAAGACCAGGAGCTAAGCACGGGTTTCATGAGCTGCCTTCCCATGACAGCTGGTGGGAAGAAAACCCCCACTTAGATGAGAGTGGAATATGTGTGGGTAGCTCCATCTGCAACAACCTGGACGCTCTGGTCACTATTTGTCCTGCCAGCTAGTCAAGCAAAAAAAATTTTGTGCAGAGGCAAGAGGCAGAAATTGGTCATCTACAGACTGAACAGTGCTGAGACAACTCAGTGGGGTCTTAGCCCACCTGTCGGTGGCAGGGAACAGCCTGCCTCGGCGTAAACTCAGGAAAGTCCTCAAGCATATGAAGGAACTTTAACACCTGCACAGTCTCAAGGAAGCTGAAGAAACCATTTAGGAGCTTAAAGTACGTATGAAAGTCTGCCATTAACCAGTGAGAGTGGAATTTCTAGGATAAAACCCTGTCACAGGACCTTTACACAGAATCGAATACTGGAGGTTCCCATTCATATCGATTCTATATTATTTTATTTTTCAGTCACATATTGTTTCTGACGCTTCAGTGTTATGTTTTAGATCTAGCTTACCCTCCTTTTCAGCCTTAAATGATACCATTTTTCAGTTGGAGATGTATTTTACATACCTTTATTTTGTACTTAGTGTTTCAAGGCAAGTTAATACTAAATCCTTCAAACATTTACTCTCCCTCTGAATAAAAGATGGTGAAAGTGCAAGTTCTAAATGGTCCCAGATTTGAAACAAGAGCTCACTTCTCTAGCTGAACGCCACCCGTGAATCAGTTGCAGGATGAATAGGAATAGGAAAAACATACACAGAAATTACCCTAAGTGCCCTGTATTTCCTCATGTTCTCAGCTTACTTGGCTGTGCTTTAGCCTTCTCATCTTCCTTGTTGAAGACTTTATTGAAAGCTGTTCTGAGGTTGAGGGAAATCAGTTTCCCATTGTTCTAATGATTCCAGCAGGTGCTGGAACACATATAAAGACTGGTAAGAACAGAAACTTTGTCCTTTTTTTAAAGATAATTACGCGAAGACTACATAATTTCTATCAAATCAATTGGATTACTGATATATTTTCAGGTATTTTAAAGCTTCCTTTTTTATCTTTTTAGAGATGGTGAATGTATCCAGATCCTTGGGATATATGTAACCTCTTTCTTAAAGCCTTGAGAAGCTTTTAAAGCCTTGAGAAGCTTAAATCACTGAATCAAGTGATACGACTTGTGTCTGGGCTACTTAAATAAGACTTTGAAAATTGAGGTGCAGCCACAAACCTTAAAGAAAGAAAAAGAATGTGACTATCATTATCATATACTTTCAAACTGTTGATTCATGGCAGTTTGTGAAACTTTCAAGGCTTGATCCATTATCATTTGATTTTTGGAACTGGCTAAACCCATAATTTGTTGCCTACACTGCTGTTGTCTAGTCCTCAGTAATACTAGTCTTATGGGATCCCTAACTACTCAATCTAAACAACATCACTTAGAGTCTTTTTTGCTGGTATTAAGCATTTGTTTCTCTTCACATCTTCTCAAAGTGCCTTTCAAACTTGGTACTGAATGCCACCTCCTAGCTCTGTCAAGTGAGCAGTAGAAGCTATAGGTGAAGAGGTGGTGTGTTAAGACACATGCAATGCAGTGTTAACCAATGCAGGGAACACTTATAAAAGAAGAAAAAGAAAAAACAAACCAAACCAAAACTCCAAACAAAACCCCCCAGTAATTTGCATTAGCCAGCCATTTTATGCTGAAGTGCTGTAAAGGAGAAATGTTACCATGAGGCTCCAAGTGCCACCATTTCTTAAGGTCATACATGGAATGCAAAGGCTAAGAGCAGCGGATGGTGGCAGGTTACAGATGTACTAATTCGGATTTATTAAACCACCACAGAGAATCCATACAGGATGTTCAGGGGACAACAGAATCTAGTATCTTATTTCATCATGGATATAGTGCTTGCACAGCAGAAATTGGCCAATTCAGAATATGTATTAATTTATCAGCCATGTATCATAGCCATTTAATATTCCCAGTAATATGAAATAGTTTAATAGATTATGTTCTCATCTCCCTTGTAAAAATTCACCTGAGTAGTAGATATAGAAAGAACATGTGTCTTTATGGTTCAGTCAGTAATAGGTTACATATGGAAAGACAAACTGCTTTTATTTTCTTGACTTTCATTAAAATAATGTGATGCTCAAAAATGACATTTAATAAACAAACATTCTAGACTATGGCTGTGACAACGAGGTTTAAAGTCTACCTGTCTTTCTCAGAAGGGTCATCACATTTTTGCTCCATCTGCATGGCTGCTGGAGAGGGTGTCTGTTTACCCTGCCCTGCAGAATGTCACCTCCAGAAGAAGATGACCTGGCTACAGCTGTGCTTCCAGCGTCAGTGCAGAAATGAGCCAAGCTCCCAGCTCGGCTACCTTGCCAGGTGGCCCAGAACATGGTGGCCCAGGTGGCATGAACATATGCCCATGTTTAAAGGGATTTTTGCTTTTCATAATGATGTGATACATGACCTCAGTGTCCATCCTCAGCCCAGGATGGAGCTTAGGACAGTCCCACAGAGGCAAATACAGCAGGAAATGCTGTCAGTGAGTATATTAACATAGAGGATGGTTTTGAGTCTGTAACAAAGAGGCAGCACACCTGGTCTGTGAGACTTCACACACTGTTACAGCAGGTAACTTAAGATCCTCTGGAGCAAAAGCAAGGCGGTCTAACCTTTGCACACTCTCAAACCAGTTAGGAACATTTCAGAGCTGTGGGTATAAAATGCATAAAGAACAGAGGAAGGGGGCAAGGGAACTGAGAACAAGAGATTAACTGATTAGAAAAATATCAGAAGCAGAGACTCACATGTGAATACAATCTTTTGAAAAAAGATTTTGTTAAGGAATTATTTTCTTTTTTATAAATGGAAAATGCTTCAAATTCAAACCATGCTGAAAAGCATAACCATATGGGACAAGAGAGCAACAGCTTCACTCAAATATTTTCTTAAGAAATGAACATTCATACTCACTCCGTGCTATATCAAAATAACATTTCTGTATATCAGCTTAATTCACAAGTGCTTTTGAAAGGGAGTCATTGTTTGTCCTTTCCTAAGCCATTTTTAGCTGAAGCCATCATTGCTCACTCTTCCTGGTAACACACAGTACGCTGGATCCGCATAAGCAGAGTATAATATCCCTTTTCTGGCAATGAAGGGGGCATTGGCCCCTCAATATTGCCTGAAGAAGGAGAAAGTGAGGACTATGTTCTGGCCATGTAATTTCAATATTTATCCATCCTTGAATTAAACATTCAAGTTTAACGTGTTAAAAAAAAGTTCAAGATCTTGCTCATAAATACTTTCTTTATGGCTTTGAAAATATAAGTTGGAATGTCAGACTGAAATATGTCCTGCACTTACAATCATAAATTATACAGCACCATAAATTTACTGGACATTTTACAAATACAGATATTTTCCCTGTCCCTAAGAATTTCGGTCTAAATCAGGCATGACAAACAGAAGGCATGGCAGAGGACAACAGTTCAAGACAGGAACGGTGAGAAAAGAGTAAACATTGTCTGAAGTGATGAGTATAAAGGGACTAGAAGGAAAACATGAAGTAAAGATCTCCTTTCAGGTGCAGAGAGTTTTAATTCCCAAAGAAGGGGAAAATACATCTCTGGAGGTCTTCATTTACATGCTTACTGATAAGTTCACTTGCTGAGTTTTGAAGGTTTGATTGAAACTTGTTTACGTTTTGATTGGTAATAGATTATTATTTTAAGTAGACTTACAGAAGGACACCGAATTTACAAGTGACAGCTTTTGGCATAGTAACAAAGTTAAAAAGCTCAGCCAGGGGTGGCAGAGGATTTTGTTTGGCTTTGTGTTCTCAACTGGAAGAGCCTGTGCCAAGCACAGGGTCACGGCCATGGTGCAGAGCTGATTTCACAGGAAGTATGGAGAGAGTCAGTGGCATGTGCACAAATCTGGCTACACAGGCACCTGGCTTGTGGCAGCCTCCCAGATCTGATTCATTGCAATTTCTGGCTAGCAGAAGATCAGGGCTGATAGCACCGGGCAGCGTGGTTGTGCTGTAGGCTGGGACCCTGTACACCTCAATGGATCTGCAGAGGGCTGCCACTTGCATGGCCCCTTTTTCTACCAAGGAGTATGCTGGGGTTTTAGGACCTCTCCTGGGTTTTTTTGGTTTTTTTTTTTCTGTTAAAAGAATTTTCCCCCATACATGTTGCTAGGGGAACAAATGGCCAGATACTTAAGAAAAACAAAAGACCTGGCTGCTCTTTTTGTTTCACCTGGGTGTGAGGGCAGTCAGCCTCAGCATTCGGGAGAGAGGGAGTTTGCTTTCTTCGCCTGCTGTTCTTTCTGCTGGAGAAGCCCCGGGATCCCAAGCCTGCCTTCCCTGCCCCACTCCGAGCTGGGCCGCGGCCGCCCTGGCCCGCCGCTGCTTCGAGCTTTTGCTACGTTGTAGCCATGCTCACCCTGCTGCCCAGACCTCTGGGGGGGGTTCCCCGTTTGGATACACCTCGTCTGCCACCCGGGATTTGTGCTCGTCCCTGCCGTTCCAGCCTGCTGTTCCCGAGGGTCCGGCCGGACACCGGGATCGGCTGCCCAGGGGTTTGTGAAGCCTTTGTCCCATCCCTTCCCGGGATCCCAGGGCACCAGTGCCGCGTGCTCCCCGAGCTCGCTCCGGAGCGCCCCCTGCAGCCGCGGGGGAACCATCGCACCTGCCCTGCTCACCGGGAGCCGCCAGCGCCCCTGCCGGCTGCGAGCGGAACTGCACCCGAGGGGAAAGGGCCCGGCAGCCGAGAAGGCTGGCACTGGGTTTGTGATTGCTGTTACTGCCGTAGCTATTGTTGTTTGTTTGACTTGTTATACACATCTAGATATATAATAGTAAAGAACTGTTATTCCTATTTCCCATATCTTTGCCTAAAAGGCCCTTGATTTCAAAATTATAATAACTTGGAGGGAAGGGGGTTGCATCTGCCATTCCAAGGGGGGGCTCCTGCCTTCCTTAGCAGACACCTGTCTTTCAAACCGACAGAGTAGAGTGGGCTTCAGTGAGGTGGAAGATGGAGTTTGCAGTGGGATTAAGCATTCTGGACCTCAGAAAGGTGAACAATGAATACTTGGAGCTCAAGGCTGAACAAACTCTATGTGAAGTGCTTTGAAGTAATTTCTTCCCGAAATATCAGCTAAGAGCACAAGGAACTATACAAATTTTCTTAGTCTTTTCATCCTGTGCAATAACGCATCGATTTTCTCTTCTTAATAAATGCTTGGGACTGGTGAAAATCCAGAGCTATTACTCTGTAACACAGCAGCAGTGTTATAACTAAGGTACCTCATGGGAGACATTGACCAACTACAGCACCAACGGCAGTTGCCCCAAGGCAGGAGGCTACTGTGGACACCTGAAACCCTCATAAAGTGCTTGTGGGAGCTCTGTAGCCATCCAAGACCACAGCTGATGGTAAGGCATGGTTGACCACAGCATCTGAAATTACTCTAGACATCCACATTTGAGCAGCTGAATGTCTCATATGGTGTCAAACAAAAGCAAAAGAGGGTTTAAACAAAACCCACTATAACATAAGGAACTGGAGCAATACTTTACTTCAGCCAGTGTTTCCTGATTACAATGAAGCAATGACAAATCTAGATGAATTCTCAAGCTACAAAATGCCTTGTGTATCTACTAGCAGCTAAAGTTGCTGAACCTTTTGTAAAGGTCTCTTCTGCCATTATAACTACCTCAACTTTAGCCTCATTTTGTTGGTCGTTGTCAATATGTAGAGTAGTTGAGTGATGACAGAGATATAAAGCTGCCAGAAATGTACAGACCAGTCTGAGCCTTGGTGGTCCGATACGTCTCAGAGGTGCCGGACAGACATGGAGCAGGACACATGATAAGACATTGTGCAAGGAGCTCTGGCAACTGATATATTTTGTCAATATGAGAAATCGTTCACCTTTGCTGTTGGAACTGCATTTCACAGGCTGTCAACTAGGTCAAAGTGGCTTCTTCTTCCCAGAAGGACGGCTGCTCACTGCTGTCAGTATGTACGGTGGATCAGGTGTGCTGGTAGTATGGGGGACACTTACCCCTCCTAATGGCAAGGCATAGCCATTGCTCCTGCTGACCTGATTAAATGTCCACATACGCATGAAATACGTATGTAAAGGGTTCCATTCACGTTGGTGGATATATACAAAGGCAAACGGTTTCCTTCTGTGAAGAGAGACACATTGGACAATTTTTTTAGATGCACAGATTTCAGTGATACCTTGTGACATCCAGTGGGAGATCATGGCCACTTTTAGCATATACCCCTTTAAAAAATGACATCAAGTTTGCAATTACCAGCACAAACATGAGCCCTGACTGCAGATTCAGGCCACCTTCCCTTTTCTTCATCAACACCTGGTTGATGAAATCACCATGGTCCTGATTTACTATCTTAATTTGGTACAGAGACTATGCTAAAAGCTGTTTCAATGGTTTATCCCCATCTCTGTCCTTTCTGTTTAGTTCTAACCAAAGGATAGGACAGATGCATTGATCTCTCACTACTGCCTGCTGGGAATGCAAAATATCCAATTTGCTAGAAGTCAGGAGGCCAAAGCATTATGGCCCCACAAATATGAATTTGCATGGAACTCTGGTTATTGTTTTCTAATTGCTGGATCCAGGTGCTGGTTCCCAAAAAGATGCACCATGGTGCCCCTGAGCAAATCAAGGAAGAACTACGCATTACAGGAAATTCTCATCATGAATTGTACAATAAAATTTGAAAATCTGTCATGGACAAATAAATTGCTATTCCAGAGATTTTTCAAAATGTAACAGTTACAATAGCTTTGTTTCACCTGTGACAATGTTGGTGCTACCTACAAAAAGTCTAATACTGGTTGTACTGAGGAACACGCAGATTAGAACAGGCCTCTGCTCCCTGATGTGATGAAGTGCTGAAGCAGATGTCTGATCAGCCAGTAATGCCACAGAAACTGCCTAGAACTCATCACTTTGGTTTTGCAAACTGAAATGAAGGAGGAAATTCATACAAAATCTGCTAATATGTTAAATCCTGATTCTTGAATATCTGAACTGAGCACAACAGTGCTGGATGAGGCTATCAGAGCAGCTCTTGACCTCCTACAGATGGTAGCAAAGGAACTGCTTCCATAAGGTCACAACTGAAACTTAAGTGCTGATGTCCCCACTTAGATGAGTTAAAAATATCCAGTTTGTCAGGATGAGAAAGCTTTATGGGAATGGGTTGGCTTCCACAAATTCATTAGGAAGTGTTTGGAATACACAACTTCTATTTCTCCAGTTCAGTTAACCGTTAGTTGCTCAGACTGTGACAAAGTTTATGTAACACTGTAATCTATATAGAGACAATGCTAAATAGTTACATACTATGAACATTATGTAGAGTATAGGCTAATTTAATTTTCAAAGTTCCATAGAACTACAACACTGTTGCAGTGGGGATACTGCAACATACATATATCAAACCAGGAGTCCCGTGGAAAGGAAATATATATGGACAGACAGATTCTTGATAGCTGTTTCAGAGAGATGTTTATTTCTCCAGCCGCATGGCCGGAGCTCTGCCCAGGAACTGTTCCAGTCACGGGACCCGAGGGCCCTTCTGCCCACGCAGGGAACACAAACCAACCAATGGGAACGAGGCTGAGCAGGGGCAGGGAAACCCCGTGTCTGTGCCCTCAGGGCCCCTCTCCCAGGGCTACACGGCAGGGGAGGAGACCCCAACACAACGCTAAAGCTGAAACAATTTTTTTAATACTACCACAGTAATCAAACCCTGTCATACTTTTGTTTAATGGGAGCATGTTAGCATTTTATTCCGTTTTGGAATAAGCTTGTCGGAGATTGAATCACGGACCCAGACCAGCAGGGAATCTGAATCGTTTATTCAAAGGAGTGAGTTGGTTTTATACACTTTTCCAAGGCACAGTATTTCCTTATAGGGTGTGACCACATCAGCAACACACTTTCTCAGTGTCCTCCTATGGATGATCACTCGCTGTTCACCCATCCGTCAGCTCCCGGCAGGCTCCTCTCCGTAGGGCTCTGCCCTGTGACACCTCCTCCCCCAGGGTCCGGAGGAGACAAACCTCTGTGTGCCACCATGTGCTCCTTTGTGCTGCCATCTGCCTCTGCAGGCAGGTTTTACAGCTCACAACCCAATTCTACCTTATAATTCCCCATAATTCCCCATTTTCTGTTTTATACAAATAAGAATAAGTGATTAAATAGAACCTTGAGAAACAACTTAAAGTTGTCTAAAACTTTTACCATCACTCAGACTCTGCAGTGGCTGGGGAGGTCCTGTTTCACAGTGAGCACTTAGAAAGTCTTTCTTAAGCAAGACTTTCACGTTTACTTTGAAAGAAGGTCCAGCTTTTCTAAGATCAAATTAGCAAGTCTAAATGACTTGATTATACTTTTAGAGCAGAAACACCTGGGTCTGATGGTATAATTCCCTAGTCAGCCAGGGCTAGGGCTCGGCCAGACCCTCAAGCCTTGACTGAGAGGGTTTCCCTAAAATACTCATAAAATTGCTTAAAAACTTTATTAATATCACTCTGCATGCAATTGAAAAATTAAGAACATACAAACTTCTTTGCAGTCTTTCACGGGGGGCACAACCCATCCCTGCATTCCCCCTTTTCTGTTCTGACACTATGTAACACGAACATCTTTCAACTTACTAAATTCAGGAAAATGTGTAACATAACATGCTGCTTTCTTACTATGAACAGTAAAATATTTCCTTATAGGGTGTGACCTATCCCGTGTTGCCACATCCCGCATCTTAATGCTTTAAGAGGCCTCCTAGACACAGAGACTGGACAGGAGTAAAAGAATAAGGTAGGTATTTATTTGAAAGGCCTTCAAAGGTACCCCCTGTGGAGCCAGAGGCTTTTGCCAAAATGGACCCCAAGATGGACGACAGGTCACGAGTTCTTCACACCTTTATAGGTTTGGTTCATTTGCATATCAGGGTTAATTCTCCAATTAAAGCTTCAGTTCAATGATGTAATTTGCCCTCCGCTGGCCCCCTTAGAAGCTCTTTGGATTATACTTTTTGGGCCTAGCACGGTCTGGGTGACCTTGAAATGCAGGCCCAGAGAGGCTTTGTTATGTCTACCCAGCCTCAGAGAGCAGAAAGCAACAGGCCACATGAAACTCCAGAGCCACACTCCAAGCAGCACAGGACCCGAAAAACACAAAGGCCAAGATCCAAGGCATCACTAATAAAACAACAAGCACTCACTGAGGAAAAATAAGCAAGGTAGTTATTTTCAACTGCTTAAATACTTCATTGTTTCACGGAATATATATAAATCTAGGTCTTGGAGAATCACAATTATAATAACATGAACTTTCTAAAAGGTTTCAAAAGGTAACAAGTCTAATTCCTGTTTAAAAAAATAGCTTACAAATTATAGTTATTACAGGAGCGTTTCTAACAAAAAGCAATTAGAACAATGCGGGGTATAAATCTAGGTTTTGGAAAATTACAATTATTGTGGCAACATTTTGAATAACAAAAACAGAGTTCTATGGACCAGCTGCAGGAACGACATGCCTAGCTTGCAGCCATTCCCGCACAAGCTGGTGCAAATGCTGAATGCTGCAGCCTCCACACCTCTGTGAAAGGGGCTATTGGTCCACTTAGCCCTTTTTTCTAGCACAGTGTCAGCTCTTGAGAGTCCACAGGGAACAGGAGCCTTGGCTGTAACAGCGCGGTCCTGCTGGCTTGCCTCTTATGCAGAGAGCCACCCGTGGCCCTTACCATGAACTGGGCGGAGCCGCAGCCCCGCCAGCTCCCAGCGCCGCTGATCCCGCCCGCCCGCGGTGTGGGGGCAGCCGCCGGGCACGGCCGCGGCGAGGCTCTGCCATGTGCTCGCCGGCGTGGCTGCTTGCCGGCACCGCCACCCCGCATGCTCTCCCTTCGCCACATCTGGTGCCACCGCTGCACTCTTGCAGAAGGCAAATGGAGAGGGAAAATGCTCTTCCCCGGCTCCAGCCACTCGCCGCAACCTGGCTCCAGCTGATGCCACATAGTGCGGGGCGCCGCAAGGTTTTTTACGGTACCATCCGGCTTCCCTCCAGGGTCAAATGGTGGGGGGGACGAGGGCCCATTTTCTGATTCTTCTCCCATAGCCCCGACAGAATTACGGTCACTCGCTGGCCGCACAGAAGGGCTCGGCGGCACAAGTGGTGCTTTCTGTGGTGGCACAAGCGGCTTTCTTTGTCTGGTCTCTGGGTGCCACATGTGCCCCAAGCGCCTTGCACACAGCCCTCCACGGACACAAAAACTCCTTCAGCGCTCCTTCTAAAGCGTCCCATGCCCAAGGATCAAAAATATTGGTGCTATCTAAAGTTTAGTCACAGTCTTTTGCCCAGAAGAAGAGTCTGTTCAAATCTGTAGACTCAACTTTCCTGCCACGTTTCTTTAAAATCTGTTTTAACGTCTCTGGGACGTTCTGTTCCTGGGATACTCCATCCCCTACATCCCCCATGGCTCACCTACAACTTGTAGGGATTATCGCTGGCCAGCGTTCCTGCTTCTTGCAGCAGCACTTCAAGTCCCATGAGGCTCACCGATGGACACACAGATAGGCATATAATAAATTTCACACATGGGGCACCATTTGTCAGTGACTGACGCACGGACCCAGACCGGCAGGGAATCTGAATCATTTCTTCAAAGGAGTGAGCTGGTTTTCTACACTTTTCCAAGGCACAGTCTTTCTTATAGGGCGTGACCTATCCCGTGTTGCCACATCAGCAACACACTTCGTAGGGGTCTGCCGTGCGACAACTCCTCCCCCCAGGGTTCGGTGGAGACAAGCCTCTCTGTGCTGCCATGTGCTCCTTTGTGCTGCCATCTGCCTCTGCAGGCAGGTTTTACAGCTCACAACCCAATTCTACCTTATAATTCCCCATAAAGCTTTGTCTGAAACCATTGGAATTTCCTTTAGAAGAGAAATCCCAGTTACCAACCATTTTTGTTCCCATTGTTCCCGCATCCCAGATCCCGGTACTCAGAGGCTAAATTTCTTGTCCAGTGTACGTCCTTGTTCTACCTCCCCATGCTCATAAGTCCTGCTGTATAGGGTCTCACGGGCTCTCTTTTTGAGAAACAGCCTCTGCAGACAGCATGGGCCCACAGCCCACTCTTTGGAGAGCAATTGCATTGTGTCAGGTTCCTGTGCCTAAGGCTCTTTGTCAAACAATCTTTTGCAGCACAAACATTAACAATCTAGCATTATTTATCCCAAGCAGAGTCCCTGTGGACTACATTACCCAGAATCCTTGACAGGGGAGTAGATGAATAGTTAATTAGTGAAGAATAAATCATGCTCAGTCCCTGTGTTCGTCAAAGTCAGGATCTTCTTCTTGCATAAAAATTACTGGGCAGGTGCACACAATGGGTGATAGTGACACTAGACTTAAATGTAAACCAGAAATAGTTGCACTTAAATTCATCTCCATAACAAGTAAAAAATTCAGTCCCAATCTTTCTGTTCACACCCATGTCCCCAGCCGCAATGTGACAAAACTTACTTTTACTCTGTTCTTTTACAAATTAAAAAAAAAAAAAAAAAAATGCAATCATTGTAAAATTCAAGTAAAATTAAACCAAATTCTGTAAACAAAACACCCAAGGAGATTAATCAAAGTTAGCCCCACTAGGATAATGGGGGGCAGTGGTTAAAGACAGATAACTTGACAGATGCTGTAGCAAGACACCCATATTGATTCCATTACAAGCACAGGTGGAGAGATGCCAGCTTCCTCACTGCAGCTGGAGGTGATGGCAAATCTCTGGTTCTTCCCTAGGCAGCCACAGCACTGACCAGCAGATTGGCATTTGCACCCTCTGCTGCCAGCTCTTTCAGATCAGAGTGCTGCTGCTTTCACTGCTGACAGCAGGCATCCCGTTTCAGAGAGAGGATCGCTATACTTTAAAAAAGCTTCCCTTAAGTTTACGATGGTGGAGACATCACAAAACATTTGGCTTTTGATGTGAAGCAGTGTAAATGCTGTAATCATATTTACAGGACATGATTGATAACATGCTGCACATGAACTCCTCCCTTTAAACTTTCCCATAAAACACATTCATCTGCCATTTCCCAATCTCAAGTACTAAAGAACTGAAGTGAAAAAAGAAAAATTAAATAGGTTCAAGTAGGCCCTAAATGACTGTTTAGGAGCAGAAGATGAAAGTTCAGCTCCAAATTTCAGTCAGCTGAATTATTACATTCTTATTTGAAAAGTCTGAGCAAAATTGAGGTTTTGGAGGGTTTTTTCTTTGTTTGTTTCACTGAACAAACTAGACTCACACCCCATATACAATTAATGTGAGATCCCAATGAATATGAAATCCAAGAGCAAGTGTTCAGTTAATTACCAGTTCAATTAATATTTTTTTTTTTAGCAGTGTGATCTCACTGATACAGAAGGCTACTCCTGAGCTCCACTGCTATACAAGGATCTATGGGAGATGCTGTGGAGAAGGCTATGGATTTCTTGAGCTGCTTTGCTTTCTGACAATACTCTCCTATTAGCTACAAATCACAGAAAATCCCCCTAATTCACTGCTAGGTTATAGCCAGCTCTGCAGGCAGGGAACCAAAGAGCGCTCTGTTACCATTCTGTCTCTGGAGCTGGGAGGTGATAATCATGGGCTAATCACAAATGGTGGCAGGGAGTAGCCGTGTTAGACACTAAACATTTCCACTGCAGCTGTAGGCACCGCAGTCCTGGTCTGGGGAGGGAATATTTTACAACTAAGTCAATCAGTGGTGCTCACTTACTTGCTTGAAACTCCCCTTCAACACCGTACAGGCAAAGTCTGATTCGTGTAGAAGACATGAATTTGACCAGGAAACACATTAAATTCTTGTAACTGGAATGTGATGGAACAATTAAACCAACAGTAAAAATGCAAATTTGTCATAGTGAACGAAGAATATGGTAAATAAACCCAGATGGAATGGAATATCTTAAAACATTTGCATTGCATTAGAATTTCACAGGATTCTGAGATTAAGGCAACCAAGTAGCATATATTAGAAAACTCCAGATGCAAAAGAAACAAATTCAATTTTTGTGTCATAGAGAAATGTATTATTTTGCTATAGCATGTTTGAATCTACAGCCAAGAAAGTCTAAAATATGCTGCAAACCTTGGGCAAATGGTAGATAAAGCTGAAGCAAAATCATCCTCCCAAAATCTGGCATGTGGTAAAGTTGTGCTACACTCATTTAAGATTATTTTGTGTAGCAGAAGGACATCACATCCTGCAGATGTTCAGATAAAAAATGTTTTCAAAGCACCTTCGAGATGAGGCATATAAATACAGGGTTTCATTATTAGATATTAGGAAGAGTAATAAAAATAAATACAGTTCATACTAAAGAACATCTGAACATAGAGGTCGGTCTTTTCAAAGCAGTGATTTTTTTTTTCACATCATTTCATTAGCAGAGTTTATTAATTAATTTGAAAATTTCTGTTTCATTCAATCTACCAGTGTCAAACATATTTGCCAAAGAAAGACACAACTACTCAGACAGTGTAAAGAAGCTTATAGAAAACTAGTAGATGGAGAAGTTCATTCAATGACTAGCAGCACTGATTGGATCCAGAGCCCAAATAAAAATGGATAGCTAATATACACCCTTACCTTAAACCATCTCAAATACCACACAAAGGAAGGGGGACAAAGGAGCAAAAGAACATTATGTAGAAAAACAAAATTAAAGCCATACACTCAACATCTCAGTTTTGAACACTTGTGTAAAAACATCTGGAAGCTACAAATCCTGAAGAACCCAGCAGTCTAATGTTTCACCCAAGGACACCATATTTGGTTTCTATGAACTAGATAAAGAACAGGCACAAAACGAAGCATAAAATGTCAAATACAGCACATTCATGAGCTAGAGATTTGTTGGCTTCCTTACAAATTAATCTATTTTCTATGTAATTAATGAGAAATGTCCTACTGACTTGGGCTGTGAAAGCAGCATACTGCAAAATTCTTTTGTTTTACAGGTAGACATTTGGAAGAGGGTCTTACACCCTGAGGCTTACATCCATAAGTGTGATCTTTCAGCCACGTCCCTACAGTTACTGTAAATGTATACTGTATCTAGACAGCCTCTTATTTTTTGCAGTGATGATTATATGTAACGACAATTTTGATAGATATATCTTCAAGAAGGGAAATTCCAGTAAGGTCATAGTGGTGCCTTTGAAGTAAGAAATATACTGAAAGATAGCCATTAAAAATTTATGAGGCTTCCTTTACTGTTAGAAGACAAGGCCCTGTACTATTTGATAGACTTAAAATGGGACACAAAGCAAATTTAAGTATACCACCTACACAAAAAGATGAGAATGCAACTCATACTGTGTTGGGAAAAGAATGTACTGTCTTGTGCTTTGTACAAGGCAATTTTTGTGAATACTAATATTATCAGAGAAATCCCTTCACTGAAACACCAGACAGGACAACCTCAGAAAGAAGGACAGTGCAGGGAGTAAGGAGGTGCAAACAAAGCAGATGCCAAATAATTGTCAGCTGGATCATAGAATCATAGAATAAGCTGAGCTGGAAGGGACCCACAAGGATCACTGAGTCCAACTCCTGGCCCTGTACAGCACCATCCCCAAGAGTCACACCATGTGCCTGAGAGCATTGTCCAAATGCTTCTTGAACTCTGTTAGGCTGGTGCTGTGACCACTTCTCTGGGGAGCCTTTCCCAGTGCCCAACCACCCTCTGGGTGAAAAGCCTTTTTCCATAACTGACCACTTACTGAAGTGAGAACCAGAGCAGGTAAGGACCAAACAATCCTACAGGATGCAAAGACCTAGATTTTCTTTCTGATTCTGGAGGGAGGGTGGGTATGTTGTAGACAAACAAATACTTATTTCTCTGGTTTAGACATAAAACATGGCATGATGTAGAAAAACCACAAGCAGTTTTCTAGTAAAAGAGAAGTCCAGAAATATAAGGAATATTTTAGGAAACTTCAATTAGGACCATAAGGATGATGAAAAGAAAAGCTATTGTGGACGCATTATTTTGTGTGTGTGGTGCACACATGTAGGACTAAAAATCTACAATGAAGTCACAGACTCAGTTCTTTAAAATGAAGAATACTAGAACGTGGGGTCACTTGTGTATGTGCCTCAGGATACGGTGAGGGCTTACACATTGGGCTGCTAGTCATCGCTGCATCCCATCCTCAGCATTCCATCTCTGCATAATTCAGAGACAACTTTGAAGACAGAAATGCTGAGTTGCTTGTGCATCTCTCTGTTTTCCTTCTCATTATAATACTTGAGTGCTTCACAGACTACATTTATAACAAACCTATGAAGTGAGGGACTACTATAAGAGATGGAAATTGAAGCACAGCAGATTAACGTCCAAGAGGCCCACCTCTTCAGGGTGTATAAAGTGAGGTTCTGTGGCGATCTGTTTGTCGCCTGCTTCTCCTACCCCACATTGTTCCGCCCTTGTTCCTTGCCCCTAGCCCTGGCCACTCCCTCGGGCTCTCCCTGTTGGTTCCTGTACCCCAACTCTGCCCATGTACCGCCCCTGGGCCCTGAGAAAAACCCCCTGCGCCCGGATCAGGAGGTCTCTCTGCCTCTGAGGGTCGCCAGGACAAGATGTAACTATTAAAAGTCCTCTTAAACCCTCATGGGAGACCCTTCTCGCCTCCTTTGCCATCACTGGTTGTAACTCTGATAGCTGCCAGAGCAAAACTGTGGAGCCATCCGAAATGGACTATGGGAGGGCGACAATGGTTGCACTGCCCTAAGCATCCCTGCTGAGCTCTAAGGGAAAGCTGCAGCTTGCTAAACTAAACCTAGCATTACAACAAGGTTCCTAGATATTTTTTTTCCAAAATTTTGAATTAGCAGGCATTTTACATTTCCCAGATGTCCCTTCCATTAACTTTCATGGCTCTTGTGAGTGCTCTGCAGTTCTGCAGTAAGCAATAAGCTGCTAAATTCTTGACAGTATGATGCACAATAAAGGCATTAAGAGAGAGAGAATTCAGTTGTCAGTAACAGCATTTTATCACCTAACCTCTCCCTGAGTCAGTAAACATCTTCCAGTTTCCTCAATAATGCAGGCTAAAAAAACGCCCTGCAGTTAACAAAGTACTCCATTAATGACTCCAGCCCCTTGTACTATTGCATTCAGTGTGCTGAACTGGCCCACTGAGACGGTTGCCAGAAAAAGTCTCCAATGCAAACTGAAAGTAGCAGTTTTCTCCTAATATTCCAATGAGCTTCTTCCCTGTCTTGGAAAATTTCTAAAATCTCACTGAGGAAAAGGTATCCAGTCATGAAAGGAGTACTCCATGTTAGAGTTCCCATTGAAAATGATATTTGGCAATTTCAAACCCAAGCAAGGCAGTGGGATGGAGTCTGGAAAATACAAAGCCATCATGGATCCCTGTACTCCTGTTTTCCAAAAACAAAACAACCAACCAACCAAAAGTTTACTGGTTTACTGGAAGTCAGTTTTTTTTGGTTTTAGCACTCTAGACCAATGAGTAAGAACGGGCAATGGGATGGTTCTACATATATCTTGTCTTCTTGATTCAGCAAAATAATGTGGAAATGTTGGTTGGCTTTCAAATACTAAGATTTGCTAATTATAGTGAAGGCTATTTATGCACACATTGCTGTGGCTGACCTTTAAACAGCCTTCACTGTGCTGTTTAACATACCTGTACGGTAGTATGCTTAATGACCTAATGTAAAGCAAATGAGATTCAATGGTTTTGGAAGAAGCTAATGGTCCCTTCTGGTTTTAAACTCTTATGAATCTATAGCAAGATACTAAAAAGTTACAGGGGCATTTTCCCTTCTGGTTACATCTTCCAGAGATTCCTGATTCAGCAGCTTCCCAAGAACTTGATGTTACTTGAAGCTTAGAAGACTCACAATTCATGGTAACAATCACAATCAATTAGCTACTCTAACTTGTTTTCAACTAAAGAATGCTATGAGCAGTCATTCCTGTATATGAGCCAATCCTTTTGCTGTAACTGTTTAGTCAGTGTGGGATTGTATTAGATCTCACCCTATCGTACCAGACTATGACACAAAGTAACTTTCACCAGCTCCTTGTCACCATTGCTACTTCCTTCTTCCACTGGCAAACAACCAACACTCGTAACTTGACAGATAGCTTGGAATGAGTATCATAATAGCTGCTACCATAAATGACCACATTTTTCAGTCATTCTCATAAGACCTTCACATGTACTCCTTGAGCAAGATTTAGAAATTGGTTATTTGCAATACAAGAAAATAATTTCCTACCCAGCAGCCCTTAATAGCTGCTAAATTCCTCTGTTCAGCAGTGTGACATTTTGCTGATGTGGAAGACTGAAAGGCAAGGAGTGGAAGGACCTTCTTGCACATGGTATGAATTTAATCCATGTGCATAAATCTACAATGGGCTTCTCGGGCTTCCCAGAAGTTTTGATCCAACAGTGACACAACTGAAACTGAAGCTCCACTTTTATTTAGGCAGGAATTATTTTTTCCCCCCTTCTTTCTGTGTCCTCAGGCACTTTGGCCATATTCACTAACACTGCATGCCTACTACAGCCTCCAGATTCAAGAGTATAATGAGTGATTCAGACCAAACGTTGAGTGAGGGAAGGTGGTGAGATTCAGCACATAATATAGGTTCCGTGGTAAGCTGCCTGGATATTCTGTACTTCTGCAGATCAGATGAATATCCTTTTTCTGCTCTCTGCCAAAGAACTCAACACTCCTGTACTTCACAAGACAGAGTTTTAGTGTCAGCTTTTTACAACTACATGAGAACTTCACTGTAATAACACCCAAGAGAAAGAGATGAATTTCCTCTGTTTAAGTTGCTCATAGCATCTAGTTTTTTTGCATATTCATCCCTCTAGGTCATCTGTGACCGTCTAGCTGTGAAGCTGGAGGAAACATGGAGGTTACATCAAGCTCTGTTTTAACTCTCATTTAACATGTTGATTATTGTGTCACATAGCAGCTGTGGAATTGCAACATTTTCAGCCAGATCTGTGTTGTTATCTGCAATCTGATGAATCCAGAACACCCTGGCATTTTATTCCTGAAAGGCTCACACTGACCTTTGTATTTCTTGAATATGTTTAAATTTCCAGCAGTTTCTTCAAGGTTTGCTCAAACCAATAAGCATTTGGCTTAAGGCTGTTTCCCACAACAAAAGGACAGAGTTTCTGAATATGGTCTTTGTGCTTTCTCTTTGACCCCAGTTATTTGCTGCACAAATGACATGTCACTGCTGCAGTTCCCTGCCTGTAGCTACCATCACCACTAATCCAGTAATTTCTAGTATCCATTTTAGGGCCACGTCAGCCAATCACTGCTTTTTGATTGCCTCCTTTCATATACCACACACTAACCAAGGCTGCAAAACCATGTTGAAACTCTGCAGCTCTACACAGCTCTTAACGTTCTTAATTGGATCAAAAAGCCAGAATTTCCTTTGTTTCATTGTTCTCCATTTGGAAACACATTTTTTACTAATAGCACATGTGAACTACATACGTGCACCATGAACTTTGACAGTTGTTCTTACTAAATACAAATCCACATGAAGATCAGATTTATACAGACTAACTTGTCTGGCTTCTCAAGTGGCACACAGCAAGCAGCAGTATTTATTCAGATAATTTTAAAACTTTCCACCAGATGTTTACCTGTCACTCCAGTACATTGCACTCTTTTGATGTAATAGTTCCCTGTATATGTTGAAGAGTAAATTTTGTATATTTTGTAATTTCTATCTTGTAATTTGTACTTACCAAAATCTGTAAATTTTGATAAGTAACTCAGCTTGTTGAACTTTGATGACATAGCTGCAGAACAACAACACAGGGAAGGAACAAGAGGAAATCTTTCTACAGAAGATGTACACTGGTGTAGAATCTTTTGGTTTTCCACAAAAGACTGGAAGGCAAAACTAGTTTTGTTGTAGATTACAGCCACAGATCTTTGTTATTACGGGATTTTGCTTCCTTCACTATTTTATCAGAATAAGGCTAGAGCAAATCCCGTGACAGATGTGCATCCTACCACAGTAAGGCCACAAAGGCCTTACTGCACATTTTGTTGCCAGCAATATTTGCCATACATATTTTAATGGTGCAAAGGACTTTGTGAGAGAAATTGTTCAACACATATGTCAACCTGAACATTAAAATAGCATTTGACATAAGGATGATCTCTAGACAAGGTTCCTCCCTACACTGAAAGTTTCTGATAGTCAAAGAGAAAAGGGGAAGTTAACAGAAACGTATCCTACAATTATCATATCACTAGGCACAGATTAATTAAAAACTACTTGGGATTGGGGTCCAGCAAGCCAACCTCACTCCAAGTGGGCAACTGCCAAGAAGCTGGTAATGGGAATATCCTGAGGAGAAAAACATTTGAGCTGGGTGAGAGTGGCCATAGCGAATGGAGGCAAAGGGCCAGGACAGAGCTTAGGACCTGAAGGATGTGTGCTGTTGGATAAAGGGTCTAAATGACTTTGAAACAATAACTCGGACCTTCACATGGATGTACCAAGATGCCTGTTATACTCTGAAGTTACAGAGGTACACTTTCAGCACCAAGAATATATGTACTTAATGTTAACAACATTTCCTGAAAGCATTTACTGCTTACAGACCATTATCTGCTCTCTGCAGTAAATTTACACCTTTTCTGTTCAATGTTTTTTTCAGATGTAATACATGTCTCTTGAAAAACATGAAGATAGAGTCTGGGAATGAGTTGGAGAACACAGCAAATCAGTGAGTAAAGAAGAAAGCAGACAAAGCCAAGGAAGATCTGCTGGCTATTGGGAATTTCAAAGTCATGATTTTATTTTGTTTTTACAATGCAGTTATTATTTTCAGTAAACAGGACAGGATTCATGAGAATTCATAGCATTTAAGAGCTTTTAAATTATGGATGCTATACACAAAATGCTGCCTTGTCTTTTCTGCATTTCTCTCTCTCACTTGCCCCTTTGGCACATTTTCCTCAGAGCTTCTCACTTCAGTGGTTGAGAGGTGTTTATTACCAGGATCTTCTTATTTATTAAGCAGAAGAAACATACCTTACATGTATTGCCCAGAGAGAAGGAAAACCATGGAGGTCAAAAGAGAAAGTGTTTCCAAAGAGCTACAAAGCCTCATTACTTAAAGGTCTTGCCAAATAGAAAAGAACTACCTGGCAAGAAGATTGAAGAGCAGGCGAGATTGCTTAAAATCCCTTGGTTACTGCTTCAGCCTGTATAAATTATCCCTCTAGAGGCCAGCAGAGTATCAAAAAACAATTACCATGAACTAGACCATAATACTACTGTAGAACCAAATCTTGCCCAGACTACTAACATTTAAAACTTCTTCCAGCTGTCCAAAGGCTACTTTTTGCAATGAGACTGAACTGTCCTGCAATTACAGTGGAAATGTAAAGAAGCATTTCATAGCATTACCATAGATCTAGATTACTTAATGTGGTGTCAGGGATGTTATAAAGTGCTCATGAAAACAGATCTATTGCCTTCATTCATATAGGGAAGATCTCATTTAAGCAGCGTGTTTGAGGTTAGAGCATACTTAGGAGAAGCAGTGTTTATTGTGGTCAGAGACAGGAATGGGACTCTAACATGCTCCAGCACTGATTTGCTGTTTCTGAACTTTGTGTCTTAGTTTTACCATCTGTAAACCAGACACTGTAACATTTAAAATGCAAAGCTGACCTGGGAGAAACGCCTCCTGCCTCACAGAAGTAAGTGATGGAAACATTAATTACTGCAACCAATTACATGGAAAAGCCTCAATTGAAAGTGCAATGGGAATGCACAGGAGTGAGAGATCTGCCAAATGAAACAGGTATATGCATGCCTTAGTACTTTTTTCTAATGAGTGCACTGATCTAATGCTTCTACTTCGAGTGGGTCTTACTCTAAGGCTTGTTCCTGCAGCCCTCACACAGTCACATTCCCACAGAAGTTTGCTTGAGGAAAGCCTCGAGATTTGACTTCATGTGTTTTCTCTTGGTGCCAGGAAATACTATCCTTTTAATTAGCAGGTCCATTTCTTTGATAACTGTTTAAGTGGCTTCACTGCAATTTCATCTCTTTAGTTGTCATCCAGCACCTGGGATTTAAAGAAAAAAGAAGCAAGCACAAAATTTTTCCATCATTTCTGCCGAGGGATATTTCTTAGACACTGTACTTTTGTGGGTGGGCGGATGGATGGATAGACAGACGGAAAAGGGAGTTTCCTTTATGGGATTCCAATAATTGGTATGTGGTTTACATTCCATTCATCTGAAGAACTCTTATTTTAATTAGAAACAGGCTCAGGCTACTAAACTACCTCCAGTGTTCAGAACCTATCCATGCTTTCAGCTGGTGACTTTTCTCACATGCATCTTTTCTTTGACATCCACAGGTCCCAAAGAGTAATGTAGTCATTTACCACCAAGAACTCCGCATCAGGTCCTATAACAGGAGTTGGTTCAGACCCCTCTTCCAGACAGAGAGAGGTTTTCCGATTGCTAGCTTCACAAGCAGAAGCTCTTTAAAGTGTGGTATTTGAAACTGGCATTGATTTCTCTAAGAGGGTTTTGGGTTTGCTGGGTTCACTTTGTAGGCTCATCCAACTCTGGGAAAGCCTTGCCTGGACAGTTCTGTGGAAGTCTGGCAGCATAGCTTGGTCTTAGTAGCCAGACACTAATGCAGACAACTGCTGAGAAAAGTCCGATATTCAGCAGCTGGACTCTCTGCTGTGCTTTAAGCACAAAAGAATGAAAGGCTGACACCTTGTCCAGAACTAGTCAGACTAAATAAACAACAATACAGCAAATTTCAGCTTTGGGGCTGGTGAAAATGAAAATATTCAGCAGCAATTGCTGTCATCTAAGGGCAGGGAAAACATAAAATGACTTGCAGTGAATTAGTATTCTGTTATTCAAATATCTCTGGATCTTTTGTGATAGGTCTTAGTAAACAAATGTCTTCAAAAGCTACCTTTCCCCATCAGCTAAACTTGTTTCACTGCCCAGATTTGTTTGCCCTTAACTTTTTGTTACGTATGCCCTAACAAATTTATTTTTTCAGGGTCTATCTTGTCTAACCTGTCCAGACAGTAGCTGCACATGCCTTAGGGATTTCCATGCCATTCATCCTTGAATGTGCTTTGTGTCACAACTCCCTCCAGTGCCTACTGTTCAGCAGATCTGTCAAGCAGCACAGCAGGAAATCTCCCACAGGCAGATCACACACTGCACAATCTAAGAAAGGAAGAAGAGTTTCACAGCTCAGGTCTATGTCGGCCTGGGTCCATCACAGAGCTTTTTGCACATTAAGTTTGCCTGCTTCTTGCCTCACTTTTCCTGTGGGCAGAGAAACAAGGGACAGATGCAGATCTGCCATCAAACAGAAGGGTAAGCCTGCCCCCCTTTCCCACACTGAAGATGTGATGGAGACAACCTGTGGCAGTGGCCTGCAAACACAGACAAGAGCTGCAGAGTCACCAGTTCTTTCCGGATCCATGCATCCTGAAAAGACAACAAGCAATATGCCTTGGCAATTCATCTGTCTTTAGCCTGCACTAGGCAAGTAAGAGTTGCTAATGTCATGAAGGAAACAAAACTGTTAAATATCTCTTGCTTCTTCCTTGTGATTCAACAGCCTCTTGGCAACATTCATTTCTCTACTTTGTTCAAAACAGTGAGAACCTTGGGACCTAGTTTAACATTAGCACCAGGAGGTGAGAAGTATTTGAAGTTGCATTCTGGGTTGCAAAGATTTCAGCAAAACCCCCTATCTGTGACCTGATGATTTCATCTCTCATGCCACAAGGAAGCAGGAACCTCACTCCTTGGGCAAAGGCCTTTACCCCTGCACTCTGCTAGATCTCCAAGAGGCGTGGACCCAGGCCATGCTACCCACGGCAAGGACACCATTGTTGCATACCTGTGACAGAATGCTTCCATCAAATTATGTTACCACACTTTGCCCTGCCTAGGCTTTCACAGATCCTGATCTCTCAGGATTCAAGATTTCTGTCCGAGATTCACTTTGAAAGAGATTCTTTTATCTTTAGTTCAGAGCTATAATGATCTATGTGTAAACACATAGATCAGGCAATTGTGGAGCTGGCTACATTGCTGGTTTGGAGTCAATGTATCAAGATCAGAGATATTCTGATCACTGAATACTGGACTGAAAACAGGACTTGGAGTACTCAACCCCATTCTGGCCAAATAATTTCAAATTGAATGAATAGTAACATTTTGTTTGTTTGTTGTATTTTCTCTCTGCCATGAAACAAACCATCATTTACTTTGGATACTGAGATTTATCACAGAACTAGAATTTGCTACAATAATGCTTTGCTGCTGGACATTCATAGTATTCCAGGGTAGAGGCATTTACTTATTTTGGACACCAAAACAGCTTGATACAAGGATACTTTGGATTCATCTTTTTGGGGGTTCCTATAAAAAGTTTATACCACTTTTGATTAAAGGAAAGTGAAATGCTGAATAAACTGTGACCAGCAGACCACAGGGAACTCCTAGCAGCACACCCAGTTCATTTAATCATTCCCTAATGTTCTTCCTGGACTGATCAGACAGCACCTTCACACACCAGGAACTATAATGCAGCCTTTAATGTTAATTAACGTATGACTGCTTAAACTTGTGTGGTTTTTCCCCCCCTTCTCTTCCCTTGGCTGGCCACAACTGTTTAAGTGTTGCTGAAGGTTATTCTGCTTAAGTATTAAAAAATGCTTAACTAAATAGGTTAGCTTATTTGCTTTTGCTGATAGTAGCAGTCCACCCACAGAGCCCTTTCAAATATCTTCAGTGTTTTGGAAACTGGATAAGGGACTTATTCAGTGACATGCAAGTTTGTCTGAGCCAGGAATGAAGCGTGCATTTCATGAAATGAGAAATAACCTCAGACCACACACAGAGTGTAATTTCTGAACTCCGGCTTGGGCTCTCTTCCCCTCGTCCCTGTGCACACATACACACACCCCTGCTAAAAACCCAGATGATGACTGACATCCCTAAATCCTTTAAGCATTCTTTTACAGCTAAAAGCAGAAGGAGGTTTTCAGAGCTTAGGTGGCACATTATTAGTAACACACTGATGAAAAAAATGGATTACTACAGTATGTGCATAACATGCCAAAGAGAAAGAGCAAAAAGCCTGTGCCATCTAAATACTTTCAAGAGGAGAAACTGCTGATGCAAACATATTAAAGCTATTTTTACTGCATAGGGAGATGAGGAGAAATCCTTCCCACAATCTTCCTAGAGACTAATGTTGGTTCTGTCACTACTTGTTTGGTTAAGCTAAAATCATTGAGTGTTTCAAATATTATTTTCCATTATAATCCAGAGAAGTAAAACAGGAAGATAAGTTTATTGCATATTAAAAAAATCACACCCTTTCCTCTCCTAGGCAGAGGAACTATACTGTTTGGCTGCTGAGAACAAACTACACACTGAAGAGGCAAACGGCAAACTTTTCCCCAGCTGTTACTCCATGGCTTCAATATCCCCTCCTAAGCTTAATTCTTCACAGCCTTCCACCAAATGAGTATGCCTAAATAAAAACACAGCAGCTGGACCCTTGGTCAGCTCTCCTTAAACTTTTCCTTTATGCTGGACTAAAAGAAGTAGCTTTAATGCCTTCAACAGGTAAGGAGTTCTCCTGCATTACAATTGTAGTACCACTGTTGAACTGCCCCTGCAAAGCTTAAAATGGACATGCAGAGGTGCTTACAGACTGACTCCTGTGCCTCTTCTATTGCCTTGTACCTGATCAGTAATACCATCACACAACTGAGCCATTGATACCATCTGCTTATGCATACAAATGTACATCTATACTCAGATCATACTTCCACCAATACTTAAGTTTGCGTAACACTTTCCCTCATGTTTTTTCTATAGCCATTTCACTGAGAATCTGTTTTGCCTGCATATTTGGGAAAAGATACTGTGGGTGGCACGAGAGGTTACCTTACTGTAAGCAACCATGTCCAGTACTAGCCTTCTGAAAACCTGCCAAATTTTGGCCAAGTTCTAAACACTGTGTTTTACCCATGCTCCATATAAATCTACAGAGAAGCACCATTATTTTCTGAATACTGAAACAGACAACTACCTTGACCTCATACACTTTATCCATCACCATACTATGTGCACATCCTTCCCCCAGATTAACTGACTGATTCCACAATTACAATGGATTTATAGAGCATTTTGCATCTTTTCATGCAATTTATGGTACTGGTCCCCAGAAGCTGCTGTGGCACCAGAACTGAGAGCTGAGAAATCCTGCCCATTGTTCCATCAATACTCATTGATGGTGCCCATGCTGTACACTTGAGGAAGCTCATTAGCGTGGAAACAAGCCGAAGACCTTGGGCTAACAAGAAAGAAACAGAAAAGCAGAGCAGACTTCAAGAGACAGATGCAACATAGCCAAGGCATAATGATCCATTGTGTTAAATACACAAACACTGTCTCCAGACTGCAGAATAGAACCAAGATTTCACAGATGCCTGCACTCTTTTGTTTTCAACCAGTTTCTGTGACATCTACTAACAACTACATCCTTTCTTCCCCTAACTGGCTAGTCCACAAAAGAGACTGTAATCTACTGCTATTAGCAACTCCAATTGGTCAAGTAACTGAAATTGTGATTCTAAATTTTCATAATGATCCATGTGGGAATCAGCAACTTCTGAGTAGAGGAATACCTTTCTCTTTTGTTTGAAAGTTTTCAAGAAGTACCTTGTTAAAGCTGCGCTGGAAATAATAAAGTTATAAAAACACTCAGAAGCTAGAAAACGACAGCATTACAACTACTCATGCATTCTGTCATTTTCGTCTACTGTATGCTTAGCAATACTAACTTTTCCCAGAGACATCACCCTCCTTCTCTGCAGATCACCACACTTCTAAAGAGATCCTTTTATTTCTTTCCCTTTAAAATTTATAGTTTTTCCCCTCTGACTGTCTCAGCACAAAGCCAAAGATGAAGAAATCCCAGGTTGCACCACAGATCAGCTGCAGCCTCTGCAGCTGTGAAGCACAGCTGCAGTGTGGGCTACCACCTCAATGTATCCAAACCAAGCTACTGGGCAGCTATAATCTTTTCCAGTTAGTTCCCAGTTCCCTGCCTGAACAAAAACAAAAGATAAAGCCAGACACAGATCACAGACTTCCAATGTGTTATGCTGCAATCCTGCAAGGTTAAAAATGAAAGTTTTCTGCTACCAGGAAGAACTGGCTCACTGCAGCTTCCGAGTGGTTTTGAACACCCATTTCTCATCCCTGAAGGAATAAAATAACAAAAGATAAACTTTTGCTTAGAAAGTGACATGCTTAAAGTGTAGCAACTCAATTACAGAGGGTTTTATTGCTCACTCTGGGTCTTAAACACAACATCTTCTAAGATGACTCTTGGGATTTTGATGGTGAGGAAACTAAAATAAAAGTGTCTTGTTCTATTTTACAAACTCCCTTAAAATTTCTTAGATTATTTTCTTACCAGGATTTATTTTCAGAGACATTATCCTCAAGACTACCAGGTCACAGATGTGTCTTCTCATGGTAGAAGCTAAGACTTCATGTATGAGATGAAAAACCACGCTCAACTTACCACCACAGCCTAAATACCTAACCATGAAGAGTAAACTCTGCAAAAAGGCCTAAACCTTTACCCTTCTTGGGGTAAGGGTGGCAGAACAGTTTTAACACTGCACATCAGGGTGTCTAGATGCAAAGAGGTTCCATGTCTTTGGCTTTTTCAGTCACTACTTAGGTTATTCGTTTTACTAGCATTAATGAACATTAATACATAGAGTGCTTGAACCAAAGGGTAAACAAAACCATTAAAAAAAACTCCCACCATTTTAAATGGCTTTTCTCATTACTAAAGAGGATTATTTAATTATTAAATATTAAACTACTATTTTAACTTTTTCATTACATAAGCAATAGTAAGTCGAACTTTCCCTTTTAAGTGGCTTCCTACTGCTTCTTTTAGTGAAATGGAATTTATGAAGAGAATTCTTTAATATATATCCAGAAATATTTCAAGAGAAAAACCACAGTTGGTTCAAGCACATTTTCCTATTTAGTTTCTTCTCCAACTAAATGGAAGACTGCGCAGTCTAAGAACAAAATAAGAGACTGCACATTCTCTTCTGTGCAGCTTACAAAGAACAAGAGAGATGAATGGCACTGAATTCAGGTATTTCTGATGTTACAAGTTTTCATTGGGTTCTCATCTGCCTGAAGTTTACGAGTTTGACATAAAAGACTATCCGATGGCAAACTACCCAGTTACAACAATCTGTCAGAACCATGAAATTCTAAACCATTAAATTATTCTATGTTCCCAAGGTTCAAACAGCAGTATGTCAAGTATGAAGGTAAAATACCTAATTCTTCTTTTGCCTTGGCATAAAGTACTTATTTCATACAATCATAATTTCTCTTACTGTATGCTAGAAGTTGATTATATTGTATAATTTAAAATATAATTCTAATTTATATATACATAGATATGTATAGTATATATATATAAAGATAGTACATATGTGTGTGTGTATATATATATATATATATGTAAAATATGTATTATCTACCTCTAATGACTAGGGTACATAGTAAAGTAATAATGTCCATTACAAGGAACATAGGTTCTGTTTTTTCTAAATAGTGCAGAGTGACACATCAGAAGCAGAATAGAACCTCAGCATTTGACTAATGAAAACATATTCCTCAATGCTCCCTCCAAGTGTAAGACTCTTAAATTAGAATTAGGGTATTGTAACTACAGCAATATATATAACTGCAACTACAGAACAGTGGGGGCAGAGAGGCAAAACGAGCATAAATTCCTCTAGTTATTACAGTGTACATGTATAGAGGGACCAAGCCAAGCTAATCTCTGAGCCTAGTGTGGAGGTGAAGAGACAAAAGCACAAAAGAGACATTTTAAGAAAGCACCTTTCTCAGAGGTACTTAAATTACATTTCCAATTAGACCACAGTATGAATGTTTTCCTTGCCATATAATTATAAACCAGAACAAGCAGAAACTGTGACAGAAGTTCCATCATAGTCTGAATCATGGAGTGGCAAGTGCTGCTGACAGTTTTGAGCACTTACCTCAAACAACATAAATAGACATCTGGTATTTGTTTTTAAAGTAACTAGCATGGAATGATTTTCAGGATGTTATGGGAGATCATGTTTACATGAGCATTCACTTGATGGAAACAACTCAGTATCAAACAAAAGAGGAATAAAATCCCTCTGGTATAAACAATTCTGTTGAAGAAAAAACCAGATTCATTCTGAGGTTAGCTGATACTTGTTTAGCATCCCAGCTATCCCCACTGATTAGTCACTGTCTTTACTGGGTACACTTCTAGGGACTGAGAATGTTGCTATTAAATATATAAACAACATTCAGTCATTGTAACATGCTACAACAGACTGATGCAAATTGTAACATAATTCTGCTGCCTCTGTGCATTTTTGGAAAACAATGCTTTAGTGCAGTGGGCCTGTTTATGCTCCAGCTTGTGCAAGTTATATGTGCAATCTCAATTCAGTCGTACTGTGTGTTGACACAGACACTAGGTCAGGTTCTGAACACTCAATTCCATCCTCCCAGCTCAGGCAAACTCAGAGAACAACTGAGGCAATCTGTCCTCAAATATCATGCATATCCATCATGCTTGCATTCAATTGTATCTTTTATTTTAGAGCACAGTCTTCACTTGGTCTTTGAAAAGGAAATTCAGCTTTCTGCATGCCAACTAAACAAAGGTTAGGATGCCAAGCAAACAACTCTGAAGCCCTCCAATCCTCCGTTTAGATGTACTTTCTTCCTCTTTCAGGATCAGCTGTCAGAATCACACACAAGGTATAGACTCACAAGGACACTGCTACAATCTACACATCATCTACAGGACAAGAGGAATGCCTCTTAAATGCTCTGAATCACTGCCTACCTCTCTCATCTGCTATCTAGACATCCAGTTTCAACAGCAGAAATTGCATCTCCTTAGTCATCCCTAACCAATTACCTACTTTTCAGGTACCCTCATCAGGAAGGTAGATTCTAGCACGACATCTACTTAAGTGGTCATTACTCTTTTTCTATAGAATGTACCAAGTGCAAACACAAGGAGAGAGAGTATTTGTAACAGTATTACCTCATTTGTTGCGTAAGCTGGAAGGTATGCAGTAAGATATGCAGCACACTGCAGGTTTGGGAAAATATGTAGCAGCAAAGGCAGTTAAATGCTTCCTTGGAAGAATAAAATCCTCTCCTCCTGCAGTTAAGATTTCTAAGGAAGTAACTTAAGTCATCTTTTTCTTATGTAGTAACTGTGTTACTACCTTTGAATATGCAATACTTTGAATATATGTGATACTTTGATTATCAATCACCCTCTCCTCTTAATGCTGGTTTTACTCAGCGTGCTGAAGCCATGGCACTGGCAACAGTCTGCCTTCTGGTGCTCGAAGTCATGACCTGCTAAAGCTAAGCAAATGCATCCTTTTGAACTGCCTTAATGTGTTGACAAATGTTTGCGTCCACAGCCAGACTTTCTTAAACATATTCATTACCTGAAATTATCCAGTGTCCCTCCCCCAGATCAAATATGAAATCTGTGTACCACACACCTGCTGCCAAATGCAGTTCTAAGTATAGCCCCAGTGTGCAAAACAATTTACAATCCAAACTACACTGCAAATCAGACTCAGAACACAGTGTCTTTAACTAGGTCTTGTAAGGTGGTTGTTGGGATAGCTGTATTTGTTAGCATAGACAGAGCCAGATTTCTTACTATTTCACCTAATTTTTTTCCAGTCAAAGAATTTCCATTGAGGGCAACAGGAAATACTGGTACCACCTGCAAGGTCAGGGACCCACAGCCAGACCCATAGGAACTCCACTGAGTAAAAGAACAAGGGAACTGCACAGTAAAACCTACCAAGCCATTTCCACATGAAAGCGATGACACTCCATTTCCTGGATGATTTATATTCAGATCAGGTGACAACTACCATGAAGCTATTTCCTTATGCCAGGAGGCTGTTAAGAGTTTTCCTGTAGTCCATGCCTCCCTGCAACTGTGCAGGAACCTGTACATGAAAGTATGAACTCCACACTACCATTCTTGTTTTTAAAGCCAAACAAAATGACAACCACAGATTTCTAAGAATTGATGTCTTCAGTTTTAATATTTGAACACTATGTCTTTGAATGTAGGTAAAATGCTTCTCTTTTAATTTGATCAGATTCTTTTTTTAAAATTATACAGACATCTTCTTCATGACAATATTTTACAGACAGATCCCTAGGGCTCTAAGTCACAGTATTTATGACTTAGGTGATATATCCTCGTAAAATACATTCTATTTGCAGGAAGCTACAGAGTGACATAAATCTTACTTCAAGACATCTTCCCATAGTTCAGTTCAATTGCATGTAACAAATAGATTTCCACAAATACACTGTCAGTATTTGGCATACATGTGAATAAAACATGCACATCTATGTAAGTTTTCATTTATGCATACCTTCACCTTATAAGAGAAACATAATTTTCTGGTTACTTCAGGAAAATGATGACAGCTTCATACTTGGGAATCAATAGAAATCTTACATACCTCAATCAATTTTGCCCTCTCTAGTATCTACTGATTCACATCATGACTGACAAACATGGTGCTAAGGTGAAGCCTCCCTTCAGTACACCGGTATCAGCTGAAATCAACAAGGTTATCTAGCCCCTTCTGGCCCACAGATGAAGGTTATCAGTCCCTCCTTCTGGCCTAAAAAAAGGACAGTTTTATCTGTACAACTTTTAACAGGTATTTTTCTCTCCTGTTCTTGATTATGCCTGATACTGGCACTACACAACCTCCTAACTCCCTACAGAGTTTCTTTCCCTATATCTAACTTCAATTATCTTTGGTGAAATTTAAGCCACTTAACTTCTTTTTTTGCTGGAGACACAAAGGGGTTATTCCCTTCCTCTATACAGCAAAATTTTATGTATTTGATGACCATATGTTTTGTTCCACCAAATGTTCTCTTTCTTACCTAAGGAGCAATTTGCCTCTCTAAGCAGAAGAATGCTAACCTGTAAAGAAAAGCAATACTGATGCCATGAACAGAAGGCCTTAATTATGTCATGCTTATTAACATCAATAAGGGTGCAAGTATTCCCTGACTTAAGCTGACTTCCTTTAGCTGTACATAATTCAAATGTACCAATGACTAACAGTTTACAGCTTCTTTTTTTATTTTCTTAGTTCATACTTCTTCTTGAAAAGCTGTTCCAACTGACCATTATACCATTTGGTACAATAAAGTGGTAACAGCATAGATTCAAGGTCAGAAAAAGCTAGGGAACACATTAATCTTACGTATGTTAGCTACCTTTAAAGCCCAAGGCTTTTATTACTTAACATTTATATAAAATACTCAGCTCCTCGTTTCAGGTAGTTAAGTCAGATTTCACAATCAGGATTTTAGATGGTTTCCACTTACAATATGTGCACAATGGTTAACACAGAGACAGAGTGTAGTCTACAACAGCTTCCCATGACCTAAAGTAGAAGCTGCTCCAGATCAAATTTAAGCTTATTTTCCATTGGGCTGTCTTCCAGACCACAAAAACTACCACCATTCACAGACTGCTGCTGTGCAGGTTCAGTGTCCAAGGTTTTAAAATTTCATAACATTTACCCTTCACATAAAACAATTTATACAGTATACTCAATGTAAACCCCTATACTAATGTTTACAAAAGTCAAAAATTAGGGTTAAGGTTTCCAGAGCAACATGAACCCCTGGCCTCTTCTGGTTATGCATTACAAAGTACTCTTCACATGATCCCATAGCATTGAAAAATGTGACAGACTACTTGGCAAATAAGATATGACACTGAATATCTTACAATCATCCTTCCAATCTGTGATGCACAGTTTTCATTTGGAAGTTTTATTACATCCAGCATTCCACAAGACGATAACCTGTCAACATGCTGAAATTCCTCACTACATATACGCTGTACTGCGTATTCCCAACATACATATTGTACTGCATATTCCCTCACAAAGACATGACAGAAGTCTATAAAAATAAAAAAAGGGAGATGAAAGTGTAATGAGATGAAATTTGACATCTAACATTATTTAATGAGAAAGACCAAATAAAAAAACCTGCTGGTTCTTCATGTCAACCAAGCTGAGAAACTCAACTGTTATAGGATACTATGAAGATTTAAAAGGTCCACAGCTTCAGAGACTGAGCAAAATCATGGAGGATGGGAATCCATCAAAAGCGATTAGACACAAAGACATCATCCCTATCTCAGAACGTACTCCAGTCTCTAGGACCTCAGAAAATACATGCAGTATCAGTCAAATCCTGTTATCTTTAAATTGCGTTGAGATGACTGACGATGTCCAAATTTAAGTAAAGGGAAAAGATTACTTAGTACTGCTATTGAGCCTAGCAATATAAGCAGAATCATAGAAAGCAAAGTGCACTTAGAAAATTCTAAAAAACTTTAATATAAAATCATTATATATTATAGGTTACAATATATAATACATATGCACGACTATGCACATATGTACTATACACTGCATATGTAATTGCATACATATTCACACTTGTAAAATTCTGTATCACTATAAATATGAATCCATCATTTTACCTTTAATTTCATGGAATTACCATGTTTTGTGGCATAGTGCTGTCAAAGTTCAAATAAAATAGTTATAGTGCAACTTACATAGAAAACTTTTGTTTTAATACGTTGTAAGATTTAGCAGTGGATGGTTCATCTCAATCATCTGCACTGTATTTTTTCCATAGAAAATTTTCATTTTTTTTCCAAAGAGAACTTTCACATACTTCTCTCTCTTCTGCCACTGTGGAATGAGGGGATCTTTCACAAAGTTTCTCTATGACTGCTATATCTGTGAGCTTTCTGAGGCTCTCCTCATTCTGTTCATTCAGCATATCCCAGAAATCTTTTGGTCTCCCCTTTGATTTTTCTGCTAGTCCTGAAGAGAATCTCCTTGGTGATCCTGTAGACCCATTTCCATAATTTCTGAAGATGTCATCAAGAATAGAGGTATCTCCAAGTAAGTCCACAAAAGAATTCTTCTTGCAAATCTGAGTTTTTCTCTCTCCATTTTCTGACTGAGACAGGGATCTTTTTTTTGGCAGCTGTGTTCTTTCTGAGTCTTGCTGTCCTTCACAACTTTTTATAGGCAGCACCTCAATTATTTCTGATTTACTGCTTAATGAGCCAGATGCCATAAAATCCTTGAATGCCTGACTGTTTCTTCTTTCAATATGTTGAGCAGCAACAGTGGGTGATTGTTTATATTTTGCATCAACAAACATATCTTTCAAGTGGGAGTCATTGTGAAGCTGTTCTGCTTCTCCTGTATGGCTCTCTTGGGTCTGTGTTTCTGTAGTTCCACTCAGAAGTAGTCCTTTAGCTGATGAAGGTCTAGATTTAGATCTTCCAAAATTAACAGTGGATTTTCTTTTTCTGGAGTGTGTTGTGCCCAGTTCTCGTTCCTCACAGGCACATGAAGCTTGTGCTGGTATTTCAACTGAGAAGAAAGGCTCCATCTCTGGATGCCTGGAAACATAGAATTCCTTCAACATCTTCTGCCTGGTTTCTGATGTAGCTTTTACAATATGGTCTGCAAGGTTTTTTACTGATCTCATATTAAAGTGGGATACCATTTCCTCAAATTGTCTCCTGTAATTATCAAGAAGGAAAAATGTGTTATGTCGACACCCTTAACTAGAAACAAAAGCAGCTTTCAGGAAATTAATACAATTCACCTCCTTCACATAACCCAGAAAGCAATCATCAAAACTAACTTCTCTATTAGGAGTACTGTTTCTTTTTATTAGCAAAGAGAAGAAAGAATAATGACTTCAGAAGAACTGAATCCCAAGCTACATTTTCATTTCCTTAGCTTACAATTCAAAGACTTACTGAATTTCAGTGTAGGTAAGATACCCTAGCAAAGGACCAGGTTTCAGAACATATTTAGCTACCAAAAAGATGTAGATGGACAGATGGTAGAATGACTTGGTTTCTTTCTTTTTTGCTGGGGGGGGGTGGGGGAACAGGGAAGAAATAGTTGTTCCAAGTCCTTTTAAAGAAAGTCCTCTTTTTGCTAAACAAAAATTGGATAAACGCATGCACAGGAGACAAACATTGTCCACATCATCCTACGCAGTGAGTTATGGAATATTTGTTTCTGCTAAAAAGCCAAGTTCTCATTAAAAGACATCACTCTAGTTGAGTTAGCCCTAGTCTGGGGTCAGGGAACCTTACTGGAAGGCCAGAGAGGTAGGTTTTACACTCCAATGTCAGAGAAAGGATATGAAACATGTCACCTTTCCTGTATGAGGGCTCCAGAAGAGCCCTCAATCAGGCAAGATTTACCCCCGTTTGCCTCAAATACTATTTGACTGGCTAGCTCCAATTATTTGAATGTGGTGACTGCAGACAGCTTCCCACTCTGCCCTACAATTACAACAAACTGAGGCTCGTAATCATCCTCATTCACTCCATGGCACATCCACATGTACAACAAAGTCTAGCGGCATGTCAGGTGCTAACAGACAACCTGCTTAACGCTCAAGAGTGAATTGTTTAAGCTTTTTGCTAGATATGGCTTTAGGATCTTGGAATAATAGCCTTAGTCACTTCACTGCCTTTGAAAGTTTTACCTCAGTGAATAATTGATAACTGATTATGATTCTGAATATTTTTAGAATGAAGGGTTCTCCTGCCTCATAAACATTTATAATTTTCAGTGTCTGTAACAGTAAACAAACCCAGCACTCCAACAATAACAGTTTGGGTAACTGAGGCCAGCTAGCTGATATGACAGCTTCTGAATGCTTACAGGCATTACCTAGATACCAACTTTCACATAGTAATTTACTTGTCTCAAGGCAAATTGAAAATATATTGAAAATACCTATTCTGTAGGTTTGCTTAGCTAGCTACAGCTTTCCACTTCCTATTTCCACAAACCACTGGGCTATTTTTATTGAACTTCTATCCACATAATAATGGAATTTAATATCCATATTAATCATAGCAATCATTTGTGAAAAAAGGAAAACAAGGAAACAGAAAAATTATTAACCCTCCAAAAATAAGGGGGGGAAAAAAGTCTTGAAAGAGATTATCAAAAAATACTGAGCCCCAAGCTAAAAAAGAAACATGAAGCCCAGTTTTTTTAACAGCCTTTCATGAAAGTGATGAGATCTGGGCAAAACTAGCAGGCAGTCAGAAGCTAACATGATAAGATGTCTCGTTTCTATACAGTTTACATACTGTTTTGTAGTAGCCCGTGATGCACATACCACAAACACTCATGGTGATGACATCTACACAGTTATGTAATATATGACCATTGAATCAACATGTTCAAGTAATTTGTGGGTTCAATTAATTTTATTAATCAACTACAGTACTCATAGAGTAAGTCGAAGTTTCCTACTAGTTCCACTCTTGCCATAGAAAATAACAGTATTCCCTGAGTAGAGTTGAAACAAAGACAAATGCAACTACTCAAAAGGAAGTTTGTTTTTCAACCTTTGAATTTTACTTCCAACAACTTTACTTCCAACTCACCAAAAGAGTCTCACCTGCGTATTCCTTTGGGTGTCTTTCCAATCAAGAAGGTGGTTGAACCTAGTCTGTGTACTTTTTTGTTTCTCTGGATCACAGGATGCGTAACATAGAGATGATGTTGCTTACTGTTCGTCAACATTTCTTGCCTTTCCTTAACAGTGTTCTTCTCAGAAGTATTGTCTTCTGGGATTTCATCATTTTTCTAGTAAAATGAGACATTGAAATGGTTAGAACAGCTGTCTCTCTGATACAACAACGCACCCAAGTGCACCCAATTCTGTCACTCATAGCTAGCATAACTGGATTGAATGCTAGGGTTGGGATTCAGAGCTGAAATGTCGTCTCCCTATTCAGTTGCAAATTTCCACAGACATTGAAGGGAAGTCTTGGTTCTTTGACATCTTGCACAAAAATATGATCCTATTTACACCTCAGTTATTTTTCTGAAATTCTCACAAATTCTCATCAAAATTTCCCCTTTGCCAAAAGGGCAGTCAAAGGAAATAAGAAAATTTAAAAATGTGCTTGAAAAGCATGGAAAAACAGAAGAAAAACCCACATTAAAAAAAGCTACAAAGTATTTTGTCGGGGTTTTTTTGTTGTTGGTTTGGTGATGCTTTTCCTTTTTTTTTTTTTTTTGGTTGGGTTATTTTGTTCTGTTTGGTTGGTTTGTTTTTTCAAATGAGATCATGGAAAAGAATAGCTGCTTAGTGATGTCCTGTCTCCCTACTAATACTACTTTAGAGATGAAATCACAAATTGTATTCACACCTTGCCATCTGCTGTTCAAAATTTGGTTTCAGATCTACACTGTTTCTTCCCAATGTTTTTCTATTTGATCCGTGGTCCATTTCCTTTATTTCCATGGGCTGGTCACAATGTTCTCGAGCTTTAGGATCTCACATGTGTTCTCACCCCCTTGGTAAGTAACCTCAAGCTCAGCAACCTCAAGCATACAAAGAGAGGTGTCAATATTACAGAACCTACAGGCATAAATTTGCACTTCAAGACAAATGTACAGCTCCAAAGATTAAAATTTCACTTCATCATTATAAGTTACTCTACACAAAACTGAAATCCCACCTCAATTAAGATAAAAATCCTATTCTCCCAATAACGGTATAATACTAGTAACAAAATTAAGATTAAAATAGTAGATATTACTTAAAGCATAAATATTCTACAATACTCTTGCTGGTTCTGTATACATTCGTTAACTTTTTTTTTTTTTTTTTAAAGTATGCATGGGTAATACAGTTCTCTACTTGGAAAATGTAGAAGAAAGCAGTCATAGTTTCAAAAAATATTTATTTTTATAGGTTTTTTGCATGAAAAACATTCATAGTATTCCAATCTCACTATAGTAAGACTTAGTGTATTTGTCACTCTGTTAGGAAATCAGGGCTGTATAATGTAATTCAAGAAAGTATGACTTGAATAGAATACAAGACTAACCATGTCAATGCCTGTTTTAAAGTTATGTAAAACCCCCATAAACGTGCATCCATCTACCTCTTATTAAACAAGACCAAAGCATAAGAGGCAGTAATACTTCCGTTTACACATCTGTTCAAACACAGAAGATTTTTAATGTCTTTCGGAAAAAAGCCAAATGTTGTAAACACACTGAAAGTCATAAAATTGCTTGTCTTTGCAAAGAACCACATTTAATGATAGAAGTATTGCTAATTGCATATAAATGCACAAAAGGCGTATTTAGTTCTGGAAGCATAAAATTTTAGGTACAATGACCCACATTGCCCCACCCAAAAGAACAACTTCAAAATACCACTGTATACATACAAAGAGCATCTCTTCTACTTAAATAAGTTGCTCAAAGGTGGGTTTTTTTTAACTCAAGGTAGAAAAGGTTACTGTAAAAAATTACTGCAAGAACTGCAGGAGCTAATTCCAGTGAAAGTCTGCAGCCATTGTGAGTTACTCCTGAAAAACTTCCCAGCTCCCTGGAGCAAAGGCAATTGGTTAAATGATACCCAGTTAGGCTGAAACACAACTGACTCTGCTGAACTGGCAAACATTTTAGAAAGCCTAACACCCCGCCCACAAATCCAGGCCCTTTTTTTTAGAAAAATAAAACATTTTTAAAGTAAACCTAAAACACTTAGTTTTTTAGATGTCTCCATGTTTTTTAAAGGTCAAATCTGATGTTTATTACGCTGAGTGATATAATGGATGAGAGGGTCTACGTAGAAGTAAGATTTGCAAAATGAGATGAAAATATTCTATCTTTCTATTAGCACTACCATCAAAAAAGTGAGAACTTCAGTCAATATTCCAGTACTGTCAACGTTTTACACTATTTTGCTTTCTTTTGAATTTGACTTCCTGTATTACCCTCCTTAATTCATTCCTCTCATGGCCACTACCTTTTCAATTATCTTTCAATATTTGCTCTCTAAAGTACTGGTCTCACAATGAAAATTTATTTTCAACAGCTTTCTGTATTTTTCTGTTCCTCAAGCACTTTCCCTAACAAACTGCTGCTTCCACACCTCTCACTTCTACATGAAATGCAATAGTATAGTATAGTGCTGGTCATGTTCGTACCAATTATCACACTTATGCATAAAATAATCTCACAAAACAAGTCTGAAATTAAGACAACTTGATTCAGCAAGGAGCTTCTTGACTCTTGCTCCTCTATGGACACTAGCACATTTAATCTGTTTATATTACTGAATGTCACACTCTTTATGAATCAGTAAATCCTACGACCAAAACAATGGAATAATAAAGGAAAAAAAATCCTTCACTGTATGCTATAACATACAGTGTCTGCTGTATGTTAAAAGAATATTGACAGAAAGAATGACAGCAAGCAGGAAAGGTTTTACTAAATATTTAAATACATTAAACACAGTATGCCTTTGCAGTGCATGTTATAAAATTTCTGCTGATCAAAGTGGAAAAGTTTCACTTAAACTTGACCACATACTTATAGGTCATCTGATAAATGAAGTTTGTCTATATTGAAATATCTGTAACACCATTATACATTTCTGTTTTCACAAACTTTGGGGTGAGGGCTAGAAGGTACAGCAAAATAATTACATTGACATCAAAGATAAAAATTTTTGATATAATTACTAAATGAAATATTTTTACTACTTTAGTGAACTTTGTGCACTTCCATTTTGTCACAAAAACCTTCACAGCAAGTTCAAAAGAAATGCACATTTTATTTACTTTCAAAGGCATACATACAAGACAAAGACCATGCAAGTGGTTTAGTAGAAGGCAGTGCTTTTTAATATAAAAAATTAAATGAGAAAAAGTTATACTCCAGAAATAACCCAGTAAATGCAAAGAAACAGTTAATGAAAGTACAATAAAATTAAATTATGAAGTGCTATTGTGAACTAGGGAAAAACCCACAAAACTGTAGCCAGTCCTTCCTGTCTTATCCTTGTTTTCTTCTGCTCCCCCTTGATCTGCTACACTTACACTTAAAAAACTTTTTATATATTGCAATGGGAAAGAAGAGGGATAATTAAGTAGTTGTGCAGAAAATGGTTTCTAAAATGTTCAGAAAACCCAGGGATTCTTACTACAACTGAAAAACACTTCAAAGAAAGCATTTATTGACACCTTTCATGTTCCATTTAGTCTACAATAGTTTCAATCCCTTCTTGTTATGCACATCTCTTACCCTTGAATGTATATATCAAGTTTTGGATACCAAAAATGAGTTTTGATTTCTTTGATTTATGTATTATCTAAGAGGATGCAGCAATCAAGAGTCTAGAAAAATGGTAGTATCTGCACATTTAGTGTCACACAACCCATTTAAGGGTAACACTTCAAGAAGAATGAGGATAGGCATCAAGCAAAAATTAAAGTGTTACAATGCAGCAGTAACTTGTACTTCAAGATTCCACCTTGAATCTACAACTCTTGGATCTGTTAGCTCTCTATGACAATCTGCCTCCCGCTGCCTAGTTACAGCAGTTATTTAAAAACAGTATACATCTACCAAACCTCATTTTTGTCTCTCTTTGACAGTACAAAACTTCAGTATCTGTCGTTCCCGTAACAGGCATAAAGAGGCAGCTCTATACTCTGGAGCAATGAATGCTAGTCCATGTAAAAGCATCATCAGACATGACTGAGATGACTGGACACCTTAAGCCAGTAACTTCCTTTTCTTTAGTCCCTTCAAGCAAGGCAAAGGATGACCATGTTTCACCTTTTAAAATACAGCAAGATGAAAAGATATGGGAGAGTAAGTGGGCAGAAGCTGGGAGTAAGACACGTAGAGAAAAAAGAGAAATAGAGATTCAGGGATACTTGTTTTTCAAGCTGTCTTATGTCTGTGGCAATCTGTTAAGAAAGCAGACCTGGAGGATAACGAACATCCTTCAGACCTGGAGGATAATGAACATCCTTCAGAAGCCTGAAGCTGAAAATGTTTGTGTAATCTTCATCCATAGCTGCACGGTGTTCAAGCACCTTCCCCTCTTTTACTGCCTCATTACCCAAAGTATCCCTACAGTAATGATATATCATGCCAGATACTGACTTTCAGTCATCAATAATCCCTCTGACTAGCCTCCAGTGTCACAAGATTTTTCTCCTTAGGTGTGCACGAAACCACTGCTGTCAGATATCCAGGACACTTATCATTGCAGTTTCATTGTTTGTTTACATTTCTAAAATAAACAAGAATAGCCTTCTAAAATGTCTAGTTGCCTTGCAGTCAGCCAAATAATACAAAAGCAACACAGTAAATTCAGTATGATTGACCTCTTAAAACACATCTTACAAGCAAATACCAAACCATTATGCCATATCCTAATTTATATTTTCCCACTTTCCTCAAAACTTGAGAAAACACATGACTTTCCCACTACATTGTGAGTTGGTTTTCGATGATTATTATTAATTCAATTATTTGATACTGCATTCCAGTGCCTTTATCTACACAAACTACAATTCTAAATTATTTCAGCTAATTTTTTCCCCTTTGCAGTTTTCCTTGTGTTTTGTTTGGTTTGGGTGTTTCTGTTGTTTTGGGATTTTTTTCCCCCCTGGCAGTTATTTGATTATATGTATTAATTATTATGACCCTTCCATATGCTTTTCTTTAACATATGCTATTCCTGCACACTATTTTTATTTTACCTATGTTTCTCTGGTGTCACGATATACACAAAGTACCAAGAAATGTTTGATACCTGACTGTTCATTCTTGGTCTTGTTTCCTTCTCTCTTCTACACAGAATCATAGAGTAGTCTGAGTTAGAAGGGATCTTTTAAAGGTAATCTCGGACATGTACATGTCATACAAGAATTTCTCCTTAAATTATTCTACATGTCAGGGAAGATAAATTGTAATAGTGTCCACATAAAATTTCATGTGATTTCTTTAAAAATGAGGTCCACATGGTGAAGACCATGAATACAGTTAGCAAAAAATGTCTCTACTTTCACAGGATTCTTAAATAAACCAGAATTACTTTTCTACTTACCAAGAACACGCTACTGAACAAACTGTGTACTTCAGAGCCTTATGGTGAACTACAAATTCCAGTTTGAAATGAGCCTGAATGTTACAATATCTCAGAATTATTTCTGATGTGGACATTTGTTTTCCCTTCAAATTTAGCTTTCTTAATGGAAAAGCAGTCTCTGAATTAATATGTCTGCTGTTGTAACAAAGTAAGGCTGTAGAATGAGAATTACAAGTAATGTGTAGCTAACAGTCAGTACCTTAATTGTCTTAGAAAATGAAGCTAACCTACCTTAAAATTTTAGAATACTTTAGTATAACTATATTTACATCAAGCTTTCTGAGTTAAACAAAGGATGCTGGCTACAACTACAAGTGTATCTAATATTTGAATGTATCCCAGTAGACTAACAGCAGAAAAATTTTTCAAGTTATAAAAACTGTTAAGATTTATTACGGATCCAAATTACTCCTCCAAAATATTTTGCCAACACCAAGAGACCAGTAAAAGCAAAGCTGATAAAATTAAATAAATTTTAGAGTAACATGTAATCATTTTCCCATTTGTTGCACGTAGCTTTACTGCATAAATAAACAGACCAAGAACATTCCATAAACTCTAATATTTTGCTTGGTAGTGGAGAATTGACTACTATATCAAGTGAGAACAGATTGCATCCTCTCTATTTCACATTTACTTCTGAGTCTGTTTCTTCTACAACCAGGTAACAGAGCAAGAATTTTTCATTGGGAGCAATCTTACTTAAATTTTGAACCTTTTGCTAAAATAATTCCTGTAGGAGATATCAATGTCTTTCACCAAAAAGCTGATCTTGAATCAATATGGTTATTACTACTGTTGAGAATGAGAGGAGATACTCAGCCTGTCTCTGAATTCAAAGCTTAAGGTAATTGCTTATTCCAGCAGAAGCTCGTGGACTTGTACCCATCTTCTTTCACCTTCTCATCCTTCCATCAAAGAGTAGCAAAACCAAAGGCCATGCACATGCATCATAATGAAAACTCCATTACAAGCTTCAAAGAATGTCCCATATTAACTCACTACATTGAAAAAACACAACCGAAAGCAGAATAGTGGAATGGTTAATTCCATTGTAAACTGAACCAGTAAACTCAATAAAACAGCATTACAGGCCAATCATTCAGGAACAATTACTTTAAAGCTGAATTTTTCCCCATCCTAGAAGAGCAAGGATAAAGGCATGCTATCTCCGAAAAGCCTTCTCTTTGTAAACAACTATCTAAACTTGTTGAATCCGAAGGCAGTGCAAACACACTGCAATCAGAGTTCCTACAACTGATAGAAGTCTTTGTTTAAATAATCTACAAAATGGCAATGTAATACAAATAAGATAAAGCAGAGTTCTTAATGACACAACTTTTGTATTTACAGTATTCTCAACAGTACTTAAATCTGCATTGGAGATACAAAGGGCATGTTTTTTGCTAGGCTGACAGCATGCTTAGTTTTCTCATTTACACCACATTGCAATAACATAAAGAAGGGTTTACCATTAATCCAGGTTTTACTACAAAGCATCTCGTTATTTCTCTGTCAAACACTGGCAATAGTGCCAAAAGTCTGTCATCTAATTCAGAGGATTAAGTCTTCCTTTATAGTGCAATTCTTGTACGAATTTATAAAAATACAGATAAAGTTTCTTAGAGCTGGTCACAGTCTATATATTGGCCTGAATTCATGCCGCAGAGGTTGAATATGACAGCTGGCAGGAAGCTAAGGGGAGAATACATCCTCCCCCTTTTCAGTCACCACATTTCTGTTGCCATAGTGATTAATCCTCAATTGAATGGCTGTCTTTGTACATTTCTTTTCAGTAAAACTTTAAGTAAACTTAAGTTGAAAACATGCAGTTGACTGAAAAAAAGACTCCACATATTCAAGAGGTTATAGTACAAGTTCTTGTGACTAAAACTTTTCCACATACTAAAAAGTGCAAATTAGCTCTAATGTGGGACATCATCAGTTTTTCAAATTACTTAGTATGTCCTGTTCCCATCTTCCATTTTTTTTTTGTGAAACCTCCAAGCCTTCTCCGAAGACTTCCCCACGCTCACGCAGCTCCCCCCCGCCACCACCCTGGATTCCTATTGAAGAACTACTACACAAATTCAGTTGTATAAGAACTAGAGAAAGCCCATCCCAGACTTCCATACTGTGCAAAACATTTAACGTAAGCTGTTTTTACCAATTAACATGGAAATTAATTAGGAAATTCATTAAGGAGTGCAGTCATTTAATTCAGAATAGACTAGAAACATTAGAAGGAGATATTCAAGTCTTGCCTCTGGGAGGTTTCTCTTTCTTATGGTAGCTAAGAAAAGGTTTCACAAAAAATAGTGCAAATTATCAAAAAACCTAAGCCAGTAAAAAGCTTCTGCACTGAAAATCAGTCACGTTGCTTTGGAACCCAGAGCCCACCAGAAAAAAAAGACCATGAAAATCAAAACCACTAAAAATACTCAGTAGATGACTAAGGCCTTACGGAGTTTGTTAACACTTCCATTTTCCCCCCAAAACTAATGTCAGAATAATTTTGAGCAAAATATCACATGAATTACTCCAGACTTTCTTTTTTTTTTTTTTTTCTCTGAAAGGCTGAAGTAACTGTAGGTCTGCGCTGAAAATTAACAGTCTGGCTTTGCAAGTCCACCATGTACACTCTACAAGTTCATTTCACATATTTGCTTTAAAAAGCTTTTGTTTTCCATATGTTTCTTTCTGTGGTTACACAAGATAGTTCTTTTTTGTTTTCATCTATGTTCTTAACATATAGTGATGTGATAATAGAGACAGAAATCTTCCATTTGTTTAATGAAAACAATGAATGTTTAGTAAGTCTATTTGCACAAGACTTGAATTTCAATTCAAGTGCAGAACACAGATTGCTCAATGTCATCAAATCAGGCTAAAACCCAATAAAATAATCTAGAAAAAAACAAGTTATTTATTCCAGTAGATCAACTTTCAATATAATCTTCTTCCTTCACACTTGTATGTAATAGACTGTAAAACCCTCCCTATGAATAATCTTCAGTGAAGCAGCATATCAAGTGTGTTTTGTTGTCATGTAGCAGCTCTCAGTAATTTTTACTGGAGTGGCTGTGTGCCACACTGAATGACATGCATTTTCTACCTCAAGGTGTTACAACACTATAGCCTGTGATTCTATACAACACTATAGTGTGATTCTCCCTGCATGCTTTAATACTCATGACTTCTTAGGAAAGATTATGAGTAGGATGAGATCTCAGACTGCACAGAGACACACCTGACTACCTTCTGTGACACTTAGGTTCTGGGACATGCAAGCAAAGCTTGTAACTATAAAGGAAGATAAGATGTACTACTAACCTATTATACAGCGTAATCCATATCTCCAAAATTTCTTCAGAAACAGCTGTCTGCCATACTGCTGCATGGAAGAGAAATCCCCAGCTTTGTTTCGATTATCAAGACTCTAAACACCTCCAAGTATTGACACATCAATTCCTTCCACATAAGCAGTACTATCAGAAACATCAACTCTTTGAGGGAAGATTATCATAGTATTCTGTGTTGCATCGAAAGAAATGTGGCCACAGGTCAAGGCAGGTGGTTCTGTCCCTCTGCTCTTAGTGCAGAGGAAGGCCACAAAAATGACTGGAGGGGTGGAACACCTCTCCTATCAGGAAAAGCTGAGAGACTTGGAGTTATTTAGCCTGGAGAAGAGAAGACTCTGGAGAGAACTTATCATGACCCTTCAATACTTAACAGGGGTCTGTAAGAAAGATGGAGAAATGCTTTTTAGCAGAGCCTGTTTTTGATCTAGATTAGACGTAAGGAAGAAGGCTTTTTTACAGCGAAGATTGTAAAACACTGCAGCTGGTTGTCCAGAGAGGTGGTGGATGCCCCATCCCTGGAAAAATTCAAGGTCAGGTTGGATATGGCTCCAAGCAACCTGATCTAGTTGAAGATGTCTCTGCCCATTGCAGGGAGTTTGAACTAGATGAACTTTAAGAGTCATATTCTATAGTTCTTAAGTATTTCTTCTCAAAATCTACAGCAATACAATATTGGCAGTTGTGGGCAATGATCAGAATACAGATAATCTTCAGACAAAGGATAATTACATTCAATTCAGGAACTATTGGTATTACAATATTTTTATTATAATTATAAGCTTTCTGCATTCAAGACCATACCACCCATGCCATGTCTGTCAATAAACCCCAGTTAATCTTAGTCTTTTAAGTACTTCCCTCACCATATTTGCAAAATAAACTATAAATGAGTCTCCACTGCTGTAGATGACTACTTATGAAAGCCCATTCTATAACTTGACAACATCCTTCTGCACTGAGAATGCTCTTTCAACTCACCTAACAGCTAGACCATCTTCTTCTATTTTTATGCAATCCCATGCACTTTTGTGATAAAAGGAACATGTTCCACAATTTATTTTCCTTTCTTCAGAATCACGTGACAAAATACCTTTCCACATATGTTTGCTACTACTATTGTCATACACAAACTTTCTTTAATTCAGATGTTGGACAGGATTTATTTTGAATAATGATATTCAATCAAACTACAGTTTATTCTCTTACTTGTACAATTAATGCATCGTTTATATTGTTACATTTATTACTTCTGGATTTTATATCACCTTTCATAGCTGCTAAGTTGTGAGAGAGCTCTCATGATGTCCTTTTTTTGTTTCTTGATGGCATCCTTTATATTCTGATTGCTGTTACCAAACACTTTTCCAGAGTCATACAGTACTTACAGAAATACAGACTAAACAAGCACTCAGTACTATAAATGTGAACATTCTAGCTAAACTACTCAGTTGGCAAAATCCTTTAAAAACCATATATAGACAATACGACTGCATTCCCCATCACCTCTGGGGAAAGAAGTGTAAAGGGCTTTGCAGTCTTGAATCCAGGACTGTTATGGATCCTGCAGAACAAAGCAAGCAAGAAAAAAGAAATAGTAGCGAGATCTATTTCTCATAAGAACAATCAAAATTCTGTTTCCTTAAGCCTTTTTAAAGGTACAGAGCAATAGCAGATTAAAATAATATGTTCTAATATGTTCAGAGAAAAGGCAGCTAGGATATATCAACACTAGGCACAGGCAAAATTAAGGATAGACTGAATACTTACTACTGGATAAAAAAATAAGCTTGATTGAAGCCTACAGTTTAAGAGGTTAAGAGAGACTTGACTGAGGATTACAGTAGTGCCAACTGGGCAGATCTAACACTGGCCTTCTAAACTCAAGGAAATAAAAGTATCACCAAGATGAAGTCCACGGTAAGAAAAGGTGTTCAAGTCCTACACTATTTTTATAACCAATTCAAATGCAAGCTTGTTAGTTACGTTCTTAAGATGTTCTACATACCTTCAGTTATCTTTTGAGGAACAAGACTTGCTGTCTCACATCCCTTCTAACTTGGCTCTCAAGGATCTTCTTCCTATGGAACCTCCCTCACTTTCAAAGCAGAGACCTCACAGGTTTTGCAGTCTGCTCCAGCTTTCAGCAGTTACTACGACTTAAGCAACTACAGTAGTCTCCACGATTCAACAATAAATGAAGCACTAATAAAACCAATTTATACTTTTATCTACTACAGGTAGACAACCAGGAAGAAGACATTGTTTTATAGTGCTTTCCAGCAATTAATTTTTCTATTACTCATACTCACAGAATTTCCATAAATTGGTTACTGAAACTAAAGACCTTAACCCAGGTTCTAAAAGTTTAAGAGAAGTAGTGAACCCAAAACGTGATTAGATGGCTAGTCAATAGCAATAAATCAACATGTCAATGTTCTTACAAGGGGTTTTCTTTATTAATTACTTTAGCTTATTACAACATTGCTTTAATATCCCTGTCATTCCAAATTTCTATGTAAGCATGAAACAAAAATGCCAGTCTTCCACCAACACTTGTAGTTATTTGTATTTCCCAATTTACAACTCATCCAATTCAACAGAATACTTCAAGTTTTTCAAAATTCTTGACCTCCTTTCACAGATATAAGTCACTGCTTGAAAAATGTATTTAAAATTGATTACGTCAGAAATGTATTATTACAGACTGCTTACTAAATGAAACTGTAAAGCAAGAAGACAAGAGTTGGCATAGGTAAAATGAACAAGACAAAGGACATAATACTTTTTTTGTCCTTAGCAGACCTATCTATGAAACGAAAATAACCTTTCTTGATCTCTTCTACGTAGAAATAAAACAATTTGATTACGTGTGCTTAAGAAGGGACATAAATATTAATGAGCATAAATATTATTCAGGTGTCTTCATGATATTACTACATAAAACTTCAACCTAAATATACTGTAAAAAAAGCTTCTAATCAAGAGTCTAACATCACTGATATTCAGACCCAATAGAAAGAGCTACACAACAGTTTCTGAGAAACTGTTAGACCAATGACACTTGAAAACTACATCAACAAGAAATTTCAGCTGACAAAACTTTGTTTTTCTTTCAGTAACTATCAGATTCCAATTAACATTCCAACATTCAAAACTGTAATTTTATTTACTTAAAATAACAATGGAAATTTAAACGACTCAGTTGTATTTTTAATATTACACATGATGCTACTTTACTGAAAAAGGTTTTTATTAGGTAGCATTATCTTATGATAAAACAAGTAGATGCTCAGACAGTCAATGTCCTAACTTAAACTGACGGCAAATAAGTGAAAAATGACCAGCAAAGCCTGATGGCCAGAAGCACAACAATGACCATGTTTTTTCACAAAATGTCTTCTAAGGAAATACAAAGTAATGAAGAAAGAAAAACAGTAGCAGTAAAATCCTAAGTAGAGAACCTTTCTTCTTTCAGCTTAGAAAGTTGTCTATGAAGCTCTCTTTTTAAGCAGAGCACAAAAAGTTCAAAATGCCACATTTAAGAATAGGCAGTCACCTAGATTTTATTTCTACATTAGTGCCTTTACGTAAATGAATAACAGGATGTGAAGAAAAGAGGCAACCTTCTCCATAATTTTTGGTGTTTTTCTTCCTACTTAGATCTCCAAGAGATGTTGCTTCTGAGTGAAAAATGCACACCTTAAAAAACCTGACTGACAAGTTAATCAAGAGAAGTTAATTTGCAATACTTGCAGTCACACAACTCTACACCATAAGCTCTAAGTTACATGAACACCACAAACTAGTTCTGAACGGAGGTGGATCAACAGATGTTTACTCAAAGTACTCTCTTCAAAGTTTTCTTTCATTTTTATTTGGTTTTAATAATGTTGTTAGCCATTGCCAATTAGTAAGTACCTTCCTACAGTACTCTTGAGTATTTTTGACCAACTTTTCTGCCAATGAGGGACATTCTAATGCAAATCTGTTAGAACTGAAAAGGCCTTACTTTTACTAGTTTGCCTGGTTTCATCTTCCCAGTATAAAAATTCTTGGCAACTCTGCTAATGGCTTAATTAAATGCAGTACAACAACAGCACTGGAAGAAACCCTTCTAGCCACTACGGATGTTCAACACCCCAGAACAACACAGTCGTATGTCTACAATTTCTGTAATGATTGCTAACATGTCTGTAAAGACTAAGCTGCACATTCACCAATCACTTATTCTGTGCTTGTGGTCTGTCTTAAAAAACAGCCCGGGAAACTGCAAACGTTTATTACAAGGCAAACAACAAAGTACCCAGATAATCAGAGCAGATTAAAAACACTGTGTAACAAGAACAAAAATCCGGAAGCTGTACCTGAATTTATTCCAGATTTGTGTGTATTCCAAATGCAATTAAACAAGATACAGGACCAACAAAAAGCATAAAACATATCTGTTGCTGCAAATAAGCACCCCCGGTAAACTCCAGTTCTATGTTTAAGATATTAAACACAGACAATTTGATTCAACTGTAGCAACTGTGTATGTTCACCTCCCCAAGAGAGCCTGCAAACTGATTTATGTTGAAATTTTGATGCTACAGGGGTTCCAGAATGTACTGTGGCAACTGGATTTTTGTTAACTGGATCCAGGACAAGCTGAAGATTCTTCAAGGCACAAATCAGAAAAACAGCACAGAATTTGATTTCAAAAACCCAATCTTTAAACTTACCATTTCTCTCACAGAAAAAGCCCACAGAGGGATTCCACACAGAGCTATGCTGTTTAATTCCCAACTCTTTCAAAGCTGGCTAATGTAAAAGCCACCCCCAAAAAATAAAATAATTTATTAGACCTCCAACTGAGCATTCTCTTCCTCCCATCCTCAGTATCTTTGATCATTCATGGTGGCCATTAACAGAAAAACAAGTTTATAGCTTTTTAAGATGAAAAATGAGGATAAAAAAACTTTAAATGACATTTCCAAAAATTTTTCTTTACCTTGGCACTACAGACAGCTACATTAGCAGGGAGCTGGGAAAACTGCTTCAACTCAAATACATCTCGCACTGCCCACCGGCTCAAGTGATTTTCAGCCTTGCTGGGTCCAACCACGTTCTGATTTGAATGAATATATGCCACTTCTTGAACACCATCTGATACATTACGAAAAAAATGCAATCAAAGATGTTGGTTATTCCAGAACTCTGAAGGTACACATTTGCACTGAAGGATATTGTAATTAAAAACCCCAAAAATTTACAATAAAGTTATAAAATTTGTTATAATTTCACTCAGCACCAAGTTTCTATGAAATATACAACAATCATTAGACTTATTTGGATTATTCAGACAGCTTAATACTACTTCAATTTCAGTGTAGTTATTTTCAGATGGACAAAGATGTTTCAAAGCATCTATGGCTTAATGGCAGCAACATCAATGGTTAAAATTAAGTCTTTAGGAATCAAGTCTTCTATATCATGCTTAAAACTCCCACACCACTTTCTTTTTCTGTACATTTTGTTTAACAGCTCTGTCAAGACTCTTAAGATTTTACAGTTCAAATACTTAGTTTGTGACTTCTTAATAAATATTCAATCTCAGCATATTTCTAGAGATGTTAAGAGTTTAACCAAAAATTACAAAGCAGACTGTCACCCCGGAAGACAGAAAAGTAAGACTAATATGTAAAGAGAGAGATACAGAAAGATATTACTAAACAATAACTGAGCATTTATTACATCTTGTAACAAAAAAATATGTAGAGGAAGAAGAAATTAAAACATGCTGACAATGGTAATTTAAACATATGTTACTACTTTAGTTGAAATAAAACCAAACAAGTTCAGTTAATAGTTACCTAAATATTTGTCCATTGATTCCATTTTTTGCTCTTGATGCTCAAATACAGTTTTACTTGCACAAGTTCTATGCATAGCATAATTGCTAGGCTTCATTTGTGCAATGGAGGTATCTTGAATAGGACACAGCATTTTAGACCCAAACTGAACTCTGCCTCTCCGCTGTTTACACTTACAACTTTGCTTTCTGCCATAAATTTTCTGAACTGGAAAGTTATCTTCAGAGGATGAGAATTCATCTATATTCTGAGAACCACCTTCCTTTCCTTTTCTATTGGGCTTCTTTGCGTGTAGCAGAGACTTGGAGACATTATCTAGTTCATTGTTAAGGGCACATCCCTCCTTCCACTTTGGAAAGTTCAAAGTTCCTAGGTTCTTTGATTGAGAATTATGGGAAAGTTCAATATCATCAGACTCATCACTTATGTCGCTTGCTCCTTTCAACTCTGTGTCATTCTTGATGTCTTCAAAAGACATGGCATTGCTGAAATTTGACTCAGTACTGGGGAATCCAAATTGTCTACTGTTTCCCTTAAATACAAATCCAGCTTTTTCTTTTGCTAACTCTTCACAATTTTCAGATGTTGACCTGTGTATTTCAACTTCTTTAGTAAGCACTGGTTGCTGGCATACTTGAACTTGGGTCGGAAAGATGACATCATCATCCTCTTCAGAACTACTTGCAGTTTCCATGACTATATCACGTTGCTTTGAAATGCCTTGATCCTCATTTTTTCTGTCCCCTTCCTCCTCAGAGCCTGATAATCCAAGCCAGTCTGTACTATGCATATCTTGTTTATCAGTTCCATTTGATGACAGAACAGCTTTCCCATGCTCCAAAACAGGCACAATGGTTTGACATTTCTGAAAATCATCATGCTTGCTATTTACAATTTTTCTTACAGTGTGATCATCAGAACTTGAATTATGAGAATTATAATTATCATCCCCTTCTTTGGTAGTTTCAATTTCTCTCTGCAACAACTTAGAGAATCCGCACTGCATTAACGAAAGCTGTCCTTTTGTTACCATGAAATTATTTCCATTGCTTGGCTTCCTTCTGTCACATTTTTTTACAGAACTCTCCAGAATATCATCATCACTGAAGTCATCCCAAAAATCCGTCTCTTCTCTTTTTAACTGTGCCTGAATGCTTTGGGGATCTCCATCTTCTTTACAGTCTGGTTGTTCATACTAAAAAAAAAAAAAAAAATTCAAAGCAAAGTTATTTAACATTAATGGTATACACCACCCACCTAATCCCAAAGCAGTGTAAAAGAAGTGGATTTCCACTATGTTACTCAAGCAAAAAATACGTAAAATAGTACTACAAAATGCAAAATAATTCATAATGAGGAATTACCAAAGTCTCTGCCAGCAGAAAATTTTTAGCAGAACAACTAAGCAGAAAATAACCAATAGTATTATGTACTTGAGACGATACATGCTGCACACTGCTAAGACAACTTATGCCTTCCCAATCCACACCCATATTTTTCAAGCTTATACTAATCTCATTGCTACTTTTCATCTTTCAAGAGTAGTTTGGAAGGTGACTTCATGATTTAAACCTTAATATAATGTGTCATTACACAAAATAAATCTCAGTGCAGTGGTAAACTTCCTTGTATATGGGGGCTAACATTAAAGTCATGAGTACATAACATTCCACTCTGAAATTCATCTAGGCCTACTGTAATCAAACAAAATTATGCCCAGGCAATCTTAAAACATTTTTAAGATACTAAAGTCCAGAACAGAGCTCCAAGACTGCACACTGCTGAGATAAGAATTATGACAACATCTAAACGGAAAGTCAGAACAGTAAATACTAAAGTTTTGTACTCAAAGAAACATTTTAAAATGAATATATTAATCCTGATACAATTCTGCTCATCAAAAAGCATTTAACATAAGCTTAAAAGGTTTGTCAGCAAGTCATATGTGAGATCATGACCATCTAGTGATGCATTATCAATACGAGATTAAGACCAGTGTAAGGGCACACATTAAATATTGACATTTACTCACAAAAATCTCCAACAGGCATAAAAGATAGTGGCTAATTTGTAATGTCATTCAGTGTGATCTAATCTAAAGACAACTTTACTCTTACAGCCCACTTTACAGACCTAACTGCTTACTTCCCAAAGTACCTGATCATGGTGCTCAGTCAAAAACATTCCTACAAATGAAATGCTTCCATTAAAACTGACCTTTGCACGAAAAAATAAAAAAAATAAGATCTTATTCCAGAAGGAAACCGTTCGATAACTACATACATTAAAAATAAAAAAGACAGTATTGAACAGACCACTGGTTTGGTGGGAATCACTGTCTGATTGGCTGACGACAACAGCTAAATAGGTCGTCTTCTAGAGTTCCACAAAACCAGAAACATTTAATCATCTAAACCAACTGTAGTCCTTTCCACAATTCCCTAAACAAAATCTTCAAAACAATAGGGTGAAAGTGTTATGAGCCTAATGACATATTTTCCCACATTTGCCACTGTAATATTGGGAGCCAGAGGCCGGTCATGCTCTGGTCTACAAGTCCACAAAGACTTCTCACCTTTTCTGAGCTGCATGAACGATTCTCTCCCTTCAGCCATGTAGTTGCTGTTATGACTCCTGCTTCTACCCGCCCTTCCCTCTAAAACAATCAAATATGTTAACATAAAGAGATACAGGTTTTATTACATACAAAGGCAAGCACAGGAAAGAAGTTTCCTTCTTTCTACACAAGTGTAAGCACCAGAAGTACTATCAGCAAGGTCCAGACTAAGTTCCTAGCAGAAGAAAAATAACAAAATAAAGGGAAGGATGGAAAGAAACAGGGAAAAAAGCTGCAGTAAATTTGAAGATGCAAGCTAGCTGCAGCAAACATGCTCCATACATAAACGTATAATACTGAATATACTTAAAGTTAGTTTACACTATACACTATAGAATTAGGCCAACAGTCTTTTTAGAGTAATTAAGAAATTTATTTTTAAATACGCAATCTCAGTTATTTACTTGCACCCTGTAATACTTCAAAATACAGCATTATAAAATACATTTTTTTAAAACAGTTATTAACATCACAAAAAGTACTCTAAAGAGGTTACTGTGACCATAAAAAATATTTTTATGCTCAGAATTCTGATTTAAAAGGTCAGTCTGAGTTACTGATGAATAAAAGATATCTGTGCACAAAGCTGCGCGAAAGTACCAAAAAGTAAGTGATGTAGTTTTTATTAAAAAAATATATGTATTAGGAAATTTATGAAAATCATAATCCAAGCTTTTTCCGTTCTTGGATTTAAAGAAATTTATCTTTCAGATAAATTCAGAATGAGAATGAGTACCAGAATGAGACATTAGCATGCCTATTTCATTCAAGTCATGGCACAGACAAGTATTGGTTAAGTTTTACCATTCTGTTTTATAGTGTTTCCATTCAAAACAATGACCAAAAAGTCTCATGAGGAAAGGAAAAATGTAAAACTAATATCCAAAAGTTATAGGGTAGTACTTCACACCTCCAAGATGTCTTTGGTAAGACAGGACCCATGAGTCCTAAGTTTGAAAAGGTTATGAATCCCAAAAAGCTCTCCTTGATGTTCCTTTGATCCTTGCACTGCCTCAAAATATCGCCTGGCATTTTCAGTTCCAATCACTGCACAGTGAAGTTGCTAAAACAGAACAACACAAGAGGTTTCAGAAGTGTTTGCTACAACAAAACGTCAGAATTTCCTGGCACCCACATTATATACACAGCTTTAGCTGGAACAAGCAGAAATTCCTTAGAGAGGATATTTTGTTTTAATTTCCCTGGCAGATGTTGGTATAACAGATTGTGGTATAATATGAACCTGCTTGGCTTTACTGAATTAAAAAAAATAGAATATTCGAAGACTTTTACTGCATTGTTGCCTATTATCAGACACCTACCATACATATTGCTGGCACTCCTTTATATCTTGACAGCTCAGTTTCCACTATACTAAATTATTAGCATTTTTTTCACCTTCCTTTGCACTGTATGCTAACTTGTTAAGGGAAAGCAATTCAAGTATAGCCAAAAAAACCCCAGCACTCAGACTTATAATTACTCTGTTTATTGCAGCTTATTCAACTTGAAAAATACAAGTCAATTAAAAAAAAAAAAAGAAAAAAAAAGAAAAAAATTGATACATCCTTTCAAGACTTATACATGCTTTTTGGAATCCAAAGAGACAATATCCAGGTCTTCTTTTTCTACAAGATCACCAACTCCAAAGATCTCTGCGAAGCAGGCTCCCCTCCATTAAGGTTTTAGTGAATATAGCTGGTTGTAATCAGCTATTGCTCATTTTGTTAGCCTTTCTGAGGCTTCTCCTATTGATATTTGCTTTTGAAAGGAGTTCTCAAAAGTACTTTGCACAAGAGAAACTTTGGAACAGGGTCCTCTCCAAGCTTTTCCATGAATGTGCATGTAAAGAATAAATAAAGTTTAGGGAGTTTTTTTGTAATCAGCACTCTTTTAAACCTCACTAATGTCCATACAGCAGTACAATTTGTGCTCGTGATGTGTTAAAAAACCAAACTATTAGCTTTTATGTTTTTAGACCACTGTCCCTCAAATACTGTTTTAGGACTTACCATGCGTTGTATTTAACTTGTCATTCTAGTATATTATTTCAACTACTACAACATCTTAATTCTGAGTGTCTCATACAGAATCTCTGCAAATTTCCCAGTTACCTGTTCCGCCTATCTCCCATATTCCTTTTAATTTTTCCTTACGTTTCCTCTTCTTTATTTAGATAATTTTGTCAAAATTAAACAGAACTCTAATGGCTTTTTGGCTTCTACAAAACACTGACCTTAAGTGAGCTAAAAGTCATTGTTACACTTCCGAAAGTAGCATTTTAAAGCAAACCACACACATTACTTAACAGAGCTCAAGATTTCATCTTCCTGAGGATAAATTCATTTTATGACTATCTGCTCTGTGCAATCAGATGATCTTAGAACCTTATTTTTATTTGTCACTTATTCAGATCTTAGCCTACCAACGCAAGTCGAAAAATTGAGAGTGCAAGTGGTCCAGGCTAAGTGGTCCAGCGAGCAGCATCGCTTCTCATCTTCGTAAAAGAACCAACGACACTTCCCTCTCCTTTTAGAAGCAAGTTTCCAGAATTAGGAAAGTTGCAATGCCTCTTGCTTTTCTTCTATAGCACCAGCAAGAGTTCTGCTTTACTTTTTCCAGACTTTCATGAGAAAAAGCTGCCTGAATCAGACTGCTGCAGATACTAACTACAACTATCACAGTTGTACTTTACAAGTCTTCAAATAAAAAAATTCTCTGTATAACCCGAATAAGGTACATTGCATAACTAAACTGTCAATAGTTACAGAAAAACTTGAATACAAATATAATTCTGTTCCATTCTTTGAGAATCGCTAAATGATGCACCTTTGCTTAGTAAGTTAACATCATATACCATGAACTCAAGGTAAACTACAATTTTACTACAGACTAGATTAGCTTTCTGTCCCTGAAACTACTAGGAAGAGCTCCCCATTTAAACAGTTTGTGAACTTTACCTGTTTATAAACTTGTCGCAAGTACATCATCTCTTCCACAGTTCCCAAGGATATCAATCTAAAAACTTTAACAGCTCTGTATTGGCCAATTCTATAAGCTCTGCAAGGACATGGTACATGAAAAACATTTTAAGAAATGAGAGCTCTTAGGGGTAGTAATAAATAACAAACGAACTAAATCTATAAAAGCATTCTCATAAAACAGGACTATTCTAAATCATGCACATGTCGATTGGGTTGTTTTCCTTACTTTTCCAAATTTTCCTCAGTAAATAATTTCCTATTCCTTTACCTTCAGTATTTCATATTTCTCCTCAGGCCTATCCAGTTTAAAAAGCTCTCTCCTCATTTTATATCACAAGAACTGTCTCCCATCTCTCCAGAAAACACATCTTCCACTCTGTTTATCTCAAGTTTGTTTGTTTGGTTTTTTTTCCCTCTCTGTCTCCACCTACTTTTTCTTAAAGTATTCTCCTATTTGCATTATACAGGAATTATCTCATAGATTACTTGGAGCAGCCTGTTCTTTCTTAACTTTATAAAAGACACAACACCATAAAAACAGCTAATGAACTGGCAAGTGTTCTGTTCAAACAGTAAATTCTGAGTCTTCTAATAGACTTTATTCCACAAAATTCACGGGAGGCTAAAATTCATAGTAATGTGATCTTACAAAGATTCTTTAAAGATAGTCCCCAATACATGTTTCTAATGCTAATGTTTCTCTAGAACAGGTGCACATAAAGACATCCTAGAAATCAGAAAGACCCTTAAAACAGAATTACGTAACTCCATGAGATAACAGAAACAAGTTTATTTCTGCTCATGAAAATACGTAAATCCACTGAATTTTGAAGATTTTCAATATTCTTTACTTCAGTTACTCAAAGGTCTTCCTTGGATTCCTAGGGAAATATCCTACAGTCGAAAAGCCTTGAAAGAAAAATCTATATTACTGGAAATACTCCAACACCATAATATCAGAGATGGATGTGAGTGCTTTTAAAAACACCGCAATGGTGAAGCAGAAGAGAAAATAAAGAGCCCTCGTCTTTTAGGGTTTTGGAATTCAAAACATCATCTGAACTATGGTCAACCACAATGTATTCTGTCATGAAAAACACAAGAAAAATGTCATCTACATACACATATTCCAGACATCAAAAAAAGTTACAGTGACCATGGGGAGTTTCTAGTTGAGGGTTTTTTTTGGCTCTCTGCCACAAAAAAGAAATACAGGAAAATAAACTGTAAAATTTAGGGTTATAAATAATCACATCAAAGCTAAAAACTAATTTAGCTGGACCTTTCCTATTGCCTTGTGGATGAATCAGACCATGTAAAAAATTTCTTTCTTCAGGAAAAGTTTCAGCTGAACAATCAGATTACAGAATGAAAGGAAGAGCACAACATGGATCAAATTCTGTATTTTGAGAGTGTACCTATCAATCGCTTGAAGATCATTTGCTGGATTCCATGTAGGATCAAACAGTATAACAACATTGGCACCAACAAAATTAAGACCCAATCCACCAGCCCTAGAAGCATAAAAATGAAAAAACATAACTATATGACAGTCAGAAAAACACTGAAACTAGATCGTTCTGTATTAGGTCCCTATTGGCATACTCTTCCCCAACATAAAAAAAGGAACACTATTAAAGATACTGAAAACAGTGCAGTACAGCTTTGCATTACTGTTGTACTAATAACCACCAAGTACTCAAATAACCACTGCTACAAAATGCAGTTTTCTCATGTAAATATCACATTTTATAGACTGTATGAATAGTTGAGTCCTAACCAACTATTATCAACTTACTCAGTAAAAATCCCTGTTGCTACTTCATTCCCATTAAGTCCTACACAGGCCAACTCCTCTAAATACTATAATTAAACTCATAACCAGTTTTTATGCCAGTTACATTCTGGAAGCAGGAAAATTACAGGTGAAATTTTACTTCCTCTAATCACAGTACATAGTTTTTGACAATAATGCTGTGCAGCTTCCACTAAAATGGTCACAACCTCAGCTAAGTCATACCTGTAAGCATTAACAACTGACACAAGTGTATTTGTATAGTTACAGGGTAACCAATTTACTGAACACTAGACAGACATATTGAAACAAACCACAAGTTAAATTTTCTTACATTGTAGATACAAGACATATGTTAATTTCCTGAATGCTGTTGAACTCTCTTACAATTCTGATTCTATCTTCTGATTTTGTATTTCCATCAAGTCTTCGGTAATCTAGCCCAGATGCCATGCAGTACTGTTCCAGCACATCCAGCAACTGAGTGGAAAAACGAAGAAAAAAAGAAAAGAAAAAGTTAAGTACTTAATACTACCTTTTTAATTAAACATGATTAACAGGGGCCATGTTTATCAAATATATTTTCATTATACCACCCGCTGCAAATGAGACTACATCTTTGCCATTTTCTTATCAACATTCATGATTCTCTTTAGCCATGATTCTACAGCACTCAAGGTGATTAATGTTGGTCTGCTGTGGTCTCAGTCTACCATTCAACCCTGGCTGCCTGTTTCACCTCTAACTGTCACTCAATCCAACTCAATAAGCAGGCAGTCCATTTAAGCAGCTTCCTCCCATCTTAGCAAGTTGCAATTATTTGAAATACAGTAAATGAGCACCACAGCCAGCACTGAGTGCACAGTCAGAGCTCAGGGGCATGGAGTGAAAGAGACCGCAGTAACCAGCAGTCAATCTGGTACTGGACACCATAAAACAGCCTAAGACACACTGAGTACTTTACTACTGCATCTGAACATTAAACTTGCACTCTTTCTTAAAGCCAAAAAAAGAGAGGTATTTAAGACTCTGAACAACCATTCAAATTACTACTTTTTAAAATGCTTTTTAGTACTATCATTACAAATATTTAAATAAAAAGCCCCGATACTATAGAGTGCACTATTTCAGGAAACACATTATTCCCTAACAAGACAATCAAGGAGCAAGCCCCTAAAAAGTAAAATGTACATATATCTCTTGCTCCAATTAGACAGTCTTCAGTTCAAGTCAACTGGTGTAGCAAGAATTGAAGTTTCATTGCTGCTGATGATGATCAAAAGTCAGCAGAATGAGGAAACTTAACAACTTTCAGTGCTAACACAAAGCTTTTATGATATTGCAGTCATACAGTGCTGTGACAGTGCTCTAACTCAAGGCATACCAGCTGAACTCAGGTATCTGCACCTCAAGTAACAGAACAATTTCAAAAAGCTCTAGGGAAGGCAGAAGAGTGTTACACTTGTTTTGCCATCACCATTTTTACCATGAGGTAACATAAGGTTTCAATATGCTTGTGGAGTACAGCACACTGTCCTCATAATTACTTCTCACAGTAGAAGCAACGAGGAAATGTGGTTGACAAGGCATCACTTCAGTGATTCACGATTCAGAACTTACTGCTGCAGTTAATTGATAAAAATCACATGGAGCTCACCTTTGTGGAAAAGGAGAAAAGAAGAACTTTATCCTTATTTTTTCGGAAGTGATTTAAAAGCTGTTGAAGGACCTGTAAATGAACCACAGCAGAAAAATGAAGACATTTTTATCTACAGGTCATCTCATACACACTCATGTTTTCAACCTCCAAACAGGCTACACCATACTTAACTACTTGCAAAGCGAAACAGAACTGTAACAAAAATCATTACTAACATAATAGATGTGCCAAAGGTAATGGAGATGCTGGACCTTCGCATTTTTCTGTGATCCACATGGAAATCCTACTGTGAAAATGTCATCAGACCACTAAGAGGTAAATTCAGAAGCTACTTGTGTCAGTGTACACGCCACAACAAAAAGTTACTCATGTCACCAGCTCAGATTCCAAGTTTCTGCATTTAAAAAATGCACATATTTGTCCTGAAAACTCCGAGGTCTGTTTAAACTTTCTGTCCTCCATCTGAGTTCAGAGCTTCTTGGAACTTGTCTTCTTAAAATAATCAGTGAGACGTATGCCCCTCCCTGCTCCCACTCTCATCTGTTGCTCTGTTTACAGTAGGATCCAGCTTCCCAGACTCTGCACAGACCTTGAAATGCCAATAATCCGCCCACACACAACGTTCTTCTGGTAGGGAAGCAAATAATCCAGAGCCTTGTGTATAATAGTGATACTGTTATTTTCAAAAGAAGCATGTCCACATCTGGCAATGGCAGCTCCAGAGCACTCTGCAGAAGCCATACACAATGGGAAAAGAGGAATTTTCTGTACCATGACTGTAGCTTTTTCCCACTGAGCAGTAAATATTTCTGAAATTTTATTTATTCACTGATAAATACATAAACTGTTCATCAAGAGTGATTTCACTAGAAGCCTAACAAATCTTTGACAATCAAATAATGATGAATGTTTATATTAATGTTACAATTCTGGACAATATCTAGAACATAAAATGGTAATTACATGTCACTTATGAGCTCCGTAGTAAATGTTAGCCAGCCTGTTACAAGTGAAAACAAGGTACAAATGACAGATTTTTTTGCTTCATTTCATTGTACATGAACATACAAACTAGGATTTATTTTACTGGGGGCAAAAAATCCACAACAGGCAATTTAACAAGAGCTATACTACTTATATTTGCATTTTATTTAGCCACATTAAGAAAAGAAACAGAAGTGACATTCTTTTAAACCAGATGGAATTGGCTTCTGTGTTATTGTTGTTATTATTAAAGTACTGGTCAAATAATGAATTTCCTAAAGAAGAATACAAAAATAAATCCATGCAATTTCATCCCCATTGGGAATTTAGGTATTCTGGAGTAAGAAACAACTCTAACAGGGAAAAGCAATGAATGCTTTCGCCCCAAAGAGAAGTAAATCCTAAACTTGCACACCAGAATACTACGCTGTATGTTTTTAGTCCAAACCAGAAATACTTGATCATACTCAAGCAAAAGTAATACCTTCTTTGTAAGAGTCCACATGGATTTAAACATACACCACCCAATTGCTACACATCATGAGTCGTCTGTGATTATATTTTACTTCTTGCTTTTGAGAGTTTTTTTTTTAGAGATGTTCAAGTTAGCTTACAGTATTTTTTAAGCCTTCAAAGCCCGGCCTGCCTGGGTCAGAGTTATGTTTAATGGTAGAGGTTACCGTTCCTTGCAAAGTGCTCCAACAGATTTCCAGTTTTCTACTGAATGATGATATGCCAAGCAAAAATAATTAAATCAATACAACAGTTATTCCTAAGAGATTTGTATTAAGAACAGTATTTCAAAACCCCACAAATGGATGTCTGTAAAAATATTATGCATGCAGTTACAAAAAAAATGAAAAAAAATTATTTCAATGGCCTAGACATTTAATCACCTTTTACACTTAAAAAGCTTATAGAGTCTCCCTGAGACACAATTTTAACAAAACTGTAGAAATAATCCAACAAGGTAGTCTGAATGAGAATTACTGCAGGCTTGTGAAGCTATCCTCACTCATCTTCTTTTCCAAGCAATCTTCAATAGTTTTGTGTGGACAACCTGAAATCATTGTGTTTCAAAAGCAATGAACCACTTGTCCTTATGCTTTGCAGGTCCCCACTATCTTACATCATGACAGAAAAATGGTGGTTTCAAAACAAAGCAGGACACTCCTTTCATTCAGTTCTCATATATTCAACTACTTCTATTTAAAAATCTAAGCATGAAATTCACCTTGTAATAAAATGTGTAAGCAAAACTTGAATTCTGCAGTACAAGTGAAAAGGAGGGGATTATTTCACAAAAAAGCTGAAGCTCACTCAGACCACACCACTGTGTATTACCCACCTCCCACTGTAATACAGACATATTAGTGTTCTCATTATACCATGTTACGTATACCATCAATGATTATGTATGTTGAATATTTGATTGTACAGACTGTTTTCTCTAGGCTCTTGCTGTAATCCAAAATTCAGAACAGAAAACCTGGGGTGGCATGTTAAATGCTACAGCTTGCAAAACACAGAGATGACTGTAGCCACAGCAACAGGTAGGACACAAACACCACATGCAGGCTACTCTTTAACCCTTGCATACAAGCAAATTTACTGGCAGAAGTAATTCACATCCCAAAACAGAATATTTCCCTGTGTGTTTTATCTCTGGTTGGAGAACAGATACTTTAAACAGACAGAACCTTTCCAACTCTTCGAAACAGCTACAGCTGGTTAGCTAATAAACTTCATTAAAAAAACAAAACAACACAGCCCTTGCCCCTCCCCTGAATAAATTTTTTGAAAATTCCACAACTATTCCTTTGCAACTATGCTTATCTACAAAAGAATAATCACCTGTACCAAAATGTCTGTGTAGTCTGTACTGAATTTTAATTTAAAAGACAAAGTAATACTTATGTAGTTTACACTACCAGATGAAAGTTCCAAAATAATGTCACTTAGTTTCCAGAATTTATTTACGAAACAGAAAATGTAAAGTATTACAGTGCAACAAGGCTATTAAAAACATTTTACTATCATTTGTCTGTTATTTCCAAATAAACATGTTAAAAACTGATAAAGCCGTTTTCAAGCTCTAGTACCAGTTGGCTCTTCTGTGATTACTTTCTTACCGTAAGACAACTTTCTAAATTAAATACTTCCTGAAGGATTTTGCTTTCACAGTATAAAATGCAAAATCATCACAAACAGCCTCCATTTTAAAATTTGTAACAGGAAACAAAAAAAGCAAGTCACCACACCAAAAATGTATAAACCAATTTTTGGTTTCATTAAGTCAAAATTAATGGACCCAAACCCCAGATTATTTTCAATGACAGTTACATAACCCACTATCCTCCTTCCAGGCACAAAGATCACTGAATCATACAATGGTTTGGGTTAAAGACCATTTAGTTTCAAACCATGCCACCATGGGGAGGGATGCCACCTACTAGATTCAAAGCCCCATCCTAACTGCCCTTGAGCACTTCCAGGGATGCAGCATCCAGAGCTTCTCTGGGGAACCTGCTCCTGTGCCTCACCACCCTCACAGGAAAGAATTTCTTCCTATTATCTGATCTAAACCTACTCTTTTTCAATTTGAAGCCATTATCCCTTGTCCTACCACTGTAAAAAGTCTCCCTCCAGATTTCTTTACACTTCCTTCACTCAGTAAATGGTAGCAGTAAGGTTACCCAAGAGCTTTCTCTTCTCCAGACTGAGAAACCTCAACTCTCTCAGCCTTTCCTCATGGGAGACGTGTTCCATCCCTCTAATAATCTTCATGGCCCCTCTCTGGACTTGTTCCAACATGTCCATATACTTTTCGTGCTGAGAAAGCTGGACACAGTACACTGCACAAGTGGAGCACAGGAGGAAAATCACCTCCCTTGCCCAGCTGGCGACACCTCCTTTGATGCACTGCACACAGAACACGTTTGGCTTTCTGGGCTGTGAGTGCACATTGTTGGTCATGTCCAGCCTCTCATCCACCAGCACCTCCAAGTCCTTCTCAGCAGGGCTGCTCTCCATCTGTCCATCCCCCAGCATGTGCTGATAGCAGGGCTTGCCCCAGACCAGGTGCAGCACCTTGCACTTGGATTTGCTGAACCTTGGCAATTTCTGTGGGCCCAGTTTCTGAGCTTGTCCAGGTGCCTCTGGATGCCATCCCATCCTTCAGGTGTGTCAACCGCACTGCTCAGCCTGGTGTCACCCGCAAATTTGCTGAGGGTGCACTTGATCCCTTTTATCTATGTCATTAATGAAGATAGTAAAAAAACCTGATCCCAGTATGAATCCTTGAGGGACCCCACTTGTCACTGATGTCCATTGTGACTCTAAGCCGTCGACCACTACCTTCTGGATGTGACGATCCACCCAATTCCTTATCCATGTAACAGGCCACCCATCAAATCCATTACTTTTTGGTTTAGAGAAAAGGACATTATGGAGGACCTTGTCAAAGGTGTTACAGAAGTCCAGACGAACAACACCTATAGCCCTCACCTTGTTCACTGATGAAGTCACTCCAGTTTAGAAGGCCACTAGGTTAGTCAGGCAGGACTTGCCCTTGGTGAAATTGTGATAGTTGTTTCAAATCACATCCCTGTCCTCTATCTATCTTACCACAGCTTCCAGAGGGATCTGTTCCATGATCTTCCTAGGCACAGAGGTGAGGCTGACAGGTTGTCGCGGTACTCCTTTCTCGTTCTTTTTTAAGGACAGGTACAATGTTTCCCTTTTCCAGCCACCTGGGACTTCACCTGACTAATGACTTCTCAAATATTATGGAGACTAGCTTGGCAACTACATTAGCCAGCTCCCTCAGGATTCTGGGATTAATCTCATTGGGTCCCATGGACTTACGTACAATGAGGTTCCTCAGATGTCATAAACCTGATCTTCACTTACAGAGGGAGGATCTTTGTTCCCCCAGTCCACATCCTGCTGTCCACACACTCAAGAGGTGTGAGAAGAGAGGTCACCATTGAAGACTGAGGCAAAATGCTGTTGAGTTCCTCAGCCTTCTCCTCATTCATTGTTGCCAGTTTTCCAGCATTGCTCATCAGGGGAGTACACACTTCTTCCAACTTTACTTTTCTGGCTGACATACCTGTAAAAGCCCTTCTTGTTTTATTTTGCATCCTTTGCCATGTTCAACTCCAGCTTCATCTTAGCCTTCCTCATCCTGTCCCTACACACCTAGCACTATCACCACACAGTTCAGAATATTCTATTTATACTAAGACGTATTTCATGACTGGCACAAAATTCAAGCTCCCCTTAAAAGAAAAAGCAGAGCAATTTCTCTCAAAGTAAGCAATTCTTTCAATAAATTTTATCCTAATTTATGGACTGAAATAGACGCTATAGAATAAAGCAGAATAAATTCTAGAATAAAGCACCATGTACAAAACCATCTGTCATAACTGCAGCACTTGAAAACACACCAGTTCTGTAATTTATGAAGTAAAAAAACCCACCGAACAAGCAGAAACCATCGTAATACTACAAGATCATGATTTCCCACCTTGGAGGAAAGGAAGGGCCATGCTGCTCCGTACCTTTGCCTCCTACTACTTCAGAAGAGTGTTTGACCTGACTTTATTTGAAAGGTCACAGAAAAAATGTTCTGTGAAAGAACTACAGTAATTTTTTCTCTTTTCTTTCTTACTTTTGGGCACCTCATTTACCAAACACATTGAAGAAATATTTTTCCATATAATGAGCACTTCAAGAATGCAAGATTGGAATTTATAATACATCTTCCCACTATACATACAGAGCTTCTTTAAAAAAAAATGGAAACTTTACCCACCAAGGCTCTTCTCAAGAACATGTGCTTATTAAGGATCTGAGTTTGGCGAGCTTGTGGGGTTTTTGCTCCCCCTCTCCCTTTCTTTTTTTTTTGGTGGGGGTGCGTGGTCAGGTTTTGGGGTGGCAGAGGGGTTTGGAGGGAGAGGTTGTGCTTGTGGTTTTTTTGCAATTACCTATGATCTATATTAAGAAATACCTTGAGATACACACCTTAACACCCAGGGCTGCTGCACACAAGCATGAGAAGAGCCTTACTGCCACTAGCCAAGGTTACACCCAATTCACACAGCCACAGTCAGATGTACCCGTGAGAACACGCTGCAGTCTATGCTATCCCAGAAACAACTTAAGACTTACAGCTATGGTTTGGAATAGATTCCCTCCCAACAGGCAGCTCTGAAAGATACAGGCTTTGAAGGCACATAATGTTGCAATCTCTGTATTAACTCAAGCATTTTTGCTTGCCTGTGTTGTTCACTTCTGTGTCAAAAAACACATAATTAAAATGTTCTAAGGCAGTACTGGAGTGAAGTGTGCAATAGCCCCAAGAGGCAAAATCCTTAAAAAAGAAAAATTAATTTTAATCACAGAAGCATTTAGGCTGCAAAAGAACTCCAAGATCGAGTCCAACCTCTGACCAAACACAACCCTGTCAAATAGACCACAGCACTAAGTGCCATGTCCACAGAACACTTTCAGGATGGCAAATTTCCACCACCTCCCTGGGCAGCCAAATCCAATGCCTGACAACCATTTCCATGAAGAAATTCTTCCTGATGTTCAGCCTGAATCTCCACCAACATAGTTTGTGGTGATTTCCTCTCATCCTGTCACTTGTTATCCAGGAGAAGAGACTGATTCTTGTATGTCATGGTTTAGGAATGGTACTCTGCAATTCAGAGCCCCCACCAAGACTCTCCCAAACCAGATGCCACTCTCTTGCTCCCTCCTTCTCTCCTCCTACCACGGCAGGATGCAGTTGAGAACTGAGGCAAAAAAAGTGAAAATCACGGGTTGAGATACGAAGATTTTACTGGAAACAGCAACAAGGTAAGAAAACCTTATTACAGTTTTAATGACAAAAGTACAAGAGAGAGAGTGATTCACATGCAAAAATGCTCATTGCAGGCTCTGAAAAAATGAACAATGCTCCTCCAGCCATGTTTTTGTCAACTGGAAGACACTCTGTTCTTGTTGGAAAACAGAGAGTCTCCTACCCTTGTCCCAGCAATGACAGAGAAATAGTATAGAACAACCACCCCCTGGCCATGCCTGCATCACTCCAGGCGACGCCCCCTCACAGCTACTGCACAAAATTAACTCTGTCCTGGCCAAAATCAGGACAGCATCTTACCACAACCTCATTTCAGGTAGTTGTACAGAGTAATAAGGAGTCTCAGGGAAGACCTTTTCTCCAAGCTAAACAATCCCAGGTCTCTCAGCTGCTCCTCATAAACCTGACGCTCCAGACCCTTCACCAGCTCCGTCACCCTTCTCTGGACACACTCCAGCAGGACCTCAATGTCCTTCCTGCCGTGAAGGGCCCAGAACTGGATACAGCACTCCAGGTGTGGCCTCACCAGCGCCAAGTACAGGGGAAGAATCACTTCCCTGATCCTGCAGGACACAAAATTTCTGATACGAGCCAGGATGCCGCTGGCCTTCTTGGCTACTGGGCACACTACTGGCTCATGTTCAGCCACTGTTGACCAGCACCTCCATGTCCTTTCTCACCAGGCAGCTTTCCAGCCACTCTGCCCCAGCCTGTAGTACTGCAGGGGGCTCTGGTGGCCAAATGTGGATCTGGCATCTGGTCTTGTTGAACCTCACTCATACCATTGGTCTTGGCCCACTGATCCCTCTGCAAAGCGCTCTTACCCTCCAACACATCAACAATCCCACCAAGCTTAACTTTACAAACCTACTCAGAGTGCACTCAATCCCCTCATCCAGATCATCAGTAAAGATATTAAACAGGACTGGCCCCAACACTGAGTCCTGGGAGATACCACTAGTGACTGGATGTCAACTGGATGTGGCACCATCCATCAGCACTCTCTGGGCTTGACTAACCAGCCAGTTTTTTAATCCAGTGAAGGGTGCGCATGTCCAAGCCATGGGCTGCCAGCTTTTCCAGGAATGCCATGGGAAAAAAAAAAACCAAAAAAACAACCAAAAAACCCCCAAAAATGTAAAATAGTAGTGTGAATAATGCCAGGGTAAAATAATCAGTAACAGAACCCCTTCATAAGCAATTCTTCAACTCCTGAATATGATGGATTTGGTTTTCAGAGCTATGTATTGAAAATTTGCTGGTAGCTAATTTGACACCTAAATTCACCTTCTCAAAAATTAAATGTATACAACAAAGTTAACATGCAGGTATTTCACACGTATGTATTCACAGTAAAGAAAGATCTTGCTTACATAGTAACAAACCAGTAAAGTGATAACAGCCGTGACTGCTACAGCAACATAATCCTCCCACTGCCACCAGTCCCAAGAAGAAAATGTTAATACCCAGGTTTATGGAGAGCCAAAATTCTGCATAGCTTCTAACAGCCCCTCCCGCACCATTACTCTCAGCTCAGGAACACTACTAAAACTAGTATAGCTTTCTTTTTAATTAGCTGTATTAGACATATTTTTCATCTGCATTAAACAACACCATCATCATCTACGCTATACGTCATCATTAAAATCTTTTGTTCCTTTCTGAAACCAGAAAGTTTCTGAGGTAAGGAGTTTTATTCACACTGGACACATTTATTTTGGTCATCTTTAGCATGACTACTATTATTTTCACCTAATGTCCAAAGGATTCAAGAAGTCAGTAGGCACTCAGTACATTTTCACCAGTTCCATCCTATTCATGATTGTGTAGGTCCCACTTACATTCATCCTAAGACATTCTTTACAGGCTGGGGAGTCCCAGCCTACTTGGCTGCTTCTGACGCACAGTTACTAAACACCTCTGTGGCCCTTCTCTGAACCATCCTCTAAATCTTCTCAAAGTCTTAACATACGCTTTTTGACAGCAGGGACTACACACAAAATTGAAGGCGTGTGCTGACTTTCTGGCGGGGGAAGCCATGCAGACAGTCAGTGTGATTGGTAATGCAAGCTTTGTTTATTGGCAATACAGAGGCGCTTATAATAGTATTGAGTACAAGCTTATCAGTTCTTTAATTAGTTTAAACTTATAAAAGCGCATTCTTACTTCTACATAATTGGGTTAGATAAAAGACTACATTTGGCAAGCTTCTATTATTTATGTTTTGACTTGAGAGATCAAAAATCTTCCTCCCTTCTCATGGTCAGTATATCTTATCAGCACAGGACTGTACCTCCTAAAAACTCCCTTTTGGTTCTTAGGCCTGTTTCTCACACAGGCATTTTCTCATGGAGGCTTTTTCTCATGCAGGCTTTTGCTTGCAGGCCTTTGCCTGCACAGCTCTTCTATTGACCTTGTTTTATCAATAATCCATGTCCCTGATCCTCTAACCATTCTCCAACAGGTGTGCACAAACCACTAAGCCCACAATAATTTTGTTTTGCTTCCTTTTCTTTGCCAAATATTTCTGACTGTCACTGGATACCATGGTTTCATGAAACAATAATTATGTTGACTGTAAGGGTCATTTCCATGCCCACCATTAAACATGTGAAGCTAAAATCTCAAAAAATCCAAGCATCACAGATACACTTACCCCGTCTTTGCCCAAATGCATACTGATCCATGACAGGAGATACCTGCTGTTGTATGACCAGTCATAAACAGAATGATTAAAACCCCCACAACTATCAGGTGTACATTTTCTTACATCCATATAATATAGGCCAAATCTATTACTGTTAATAATATTTATTTTTCTTCTAAGGAATGGGTTTACCTTCATTTTTCCACTGTATTTTGGATCTGAAATTGTTTCAAAGGCTGCATCTTTGCTTAACTGCACAAAATCTGGAAAACTGGAAAACACCTGGCTGCAAACTCGTTTGATATGTGCTTCCTGGAAGAAAAGCAGAAAGATTGAACAGGTATTAAAAATCAGAACTATATTAAGCCATACAAGGAGTTAAACAGGATGAAACGTGATCTGCCAAAGTATCTCAAGCAGAGTTATGTGGTTTTTAAATTAGTTCACTACAAAACTGCTGGATAAAACATATCCCATGTGTTTTGCTTTGTTTCATTTAAAAACAAAAGAGATTCCTAATCTGAAATCATGGATTGTATTCAAAATTTCTTCTCTTGACCAGAACTGTCAGTTTCAAAAAATTCTGCTGCCTTGAGGTTTGCATTAGCCAACAGTTGTGTACCAACAATTCTCTTGACTCTCTGGAATAACAAGCCAGTATGGGAATTACATATTGCTCCACAAAAATAATAACTGTTCAGCAAATGCACCTAAGCTGTTCAAAAGCCACATAAAGCTCCACTGCTAAATTTAGCTCTGAACTTAAACGTAACCTCACACTTCAAGTCCACTTTTCCAGAGAGAAAGAAAAGATCACATCTCTCACTTAAGAATAACACATGTCATTACCATCAATACTAAAGGTTAGAAACACTATAAAGTAGCACTTTATTTAGTAGATGTTGGCAAAACTAATAATTATGCATGACACAAAAGATAGTAAGTCACTGAATACTTGTATTCTCTTATTTCAGAGGTTATTTAAATACCAAATGTTATAAAACTACATATGCAATACACAAAAAAGCCCACTGAAAACATCTGGGTATATGCTGTGTATAAGGCCCTGGAAACCAAAATTAACATTTCCAAAAAAGCAAAACTGCTTGAATGGAACAAACTTTCAAAATTACCTAGGACATTCTGATTTCTCTTCCTTGATAGCTTCTAAGAGAAAGTGCCAACATCCCTAAATCCCTTTCCTCATTCCTGGATCTTAAGGCTCACACAAGCTTTTCTAAAAACTGCCCTTTGTGGGTCTTGTTACTAGCCACAGTAACAAGATAAATTGATATTGATCTTTCATTGACCAATTTCTTCTAAAACATGTTTCTCATTATTTAAACAAACTCAGCTCTTAATGAAAGTACTAGAGAAAAAAAATTCTAATTAGCTATTATTTATTTATTTACTTGCACAAAGACATTCTTCTTATAGGTACTCTTCATAAATGTAACAAAAATGGCACCATTAGAAATCATTAAAAACTACTCTCCCTCCTATCTCTCCAATGTTTTATAAACCTTATTTTCAGGTATGCATCAACTAAATGAACATGTTCTTTTGTATAATGTCTTTATAAGGTATGCATTCTGTGTAATTGAATGCAAAAGGAATTTCACAAAATGTCTTAGTTGCAGTTAGTTAAGACTTAAAAAGGAGGCCAGCAGCAATTTTCATTCAAGACTCTTCATCCCATTCATTTTCCACAAGTCCATTTTTTAGATACTTCTGAAACTAACCTGCAGCTTGCTAGTGTTGTCTGTCTGCAGCAGTGCAGCATGATTTGCAACCTTCTGTAGGATCATTAGGTAACTGAAGCGCAATGACTTAATTGTTTCACCATGTGCATTTACCTACAAAAAAAATCAGTTTATGCAAACAAATACCCCTGAAAATAAGTAATAATCTCAAATAAATGCTATTCTTATCAGGTTTAATGCATTAACAATCCTTAGTACCATAACTGATCCCCAAGAGATGTGTAGTGTATTTCTGATAAAAATGAAGCAAGTTTTGTTTTTCCTGCAGCTTTATGACCCTATTAATAGACACATTTTCTCAATAAGAAAAAACCCCTACATCTACGTTCATTGTTTGCTAAACATTTCAGATAGTCACTTCTACAGATATCACATGGAGATAACCAAGAGCTCTTCAGTAAACAAAAAGGTAACTTCACAACTGATTAAATCAAGTCAGAGCAGTTTGAACGACTTCTTTCTTTCAACTGCTAACTTTACTATTCTCTCCAGAAAATCCCTAGAAAGCTTTATAAACACCTCAAATAACATAATTCAAGCTTCAGGCATTCTACAATGCAACAGCAGCTATCTCAACAGCTATTTTCCTGATTATGGTTGGCTGGTGTGATCAGTATTTGTTTTTCTTTGCCTTCTCAAGTTACTAAATGTCACAGTTAACCCTGGAATAAGACAGTCCATAAAAGCACTCAACTATCTTCAGGCCTGCCTACTGCCCTTTGTGAATCAAGTTCAACAGCATTTCTTTTTTTCTACAAAACATCACTAGAAACAAAAGCCTGCAAAGAGGGCTAGTATCCATGGAATATTAAACAAGACTGATAAGGGGATTGTTCATAAAAAAAGATGCAGGAGACTGAAAAACCTGTATCATTTGGAAAAAAACTCAAAACACTACACAAGAATCAGAGTAGGCCAGAAAGATAAAAGGGAGAAACAAACATGTGACATATGCTTCCAAATGTTTAAAAGATGTGCTTAATCTGAGCCTACTGAGTGATACAGGCAAAACAAATACAAAGCTAGACTAATCAAGCATTAAAGAAGTCCAGAGAGGATTGAAGAAATCTGCAAAGCTGTTACTCGTGGATAAAGTTCAGCTTGTGCTCTGTGGCTGCTATTGCAGTTCTCCCCTCAGTGAAACAAGGCAAAGTGAATGTTTAATGGCACAGAAAGGCACAACTGCAGTTAGAACACAACAAACTGCCCAGGTAACCTGCCGAGTTCAGGGCGCCTCCCATTTGCAGCTTCTGCATAAACTGCCCGAGTCACCTGGGAGCAGCATGCCTGACACATACTGAATATCTCAATGCAGTACCCTTGCCAATTCCAACTAAATCACAGGTGCATTTATTAATACAAAAGATCCAGAATTTAGTGCATAGATAACAACCAACTGCTCAGTGCCTGCAAAGCAACTTTGCAGTAATCCCAAAGTGCCTAACTCCATCATGCTGGTAACGCAGCTCCCCATGTTTCCAGTCGGAATTTCCCAAACGGATGGCCTACACGTAGGCAAACATTTCAATCAGCTCTTCATCAGCAGTGAGTCTCTCAGGAAATTCAGAAGACTATGATCTAAAATACAAACAGTGCCAAGTTCTTACTTTGTAACAACAGTTCTTCCTTTTCCGGCCACTGTTGCAGCTACAGGGCTCTCCTGCTCTTAACACCAAGGTTACATCATCTGTCTCTAGCACAGCCTGGTACACTGCTTTCTGGAATTCAGTTAAGGAACAAAACACCATCTGTCAAAAAGAAAACCCAAGTAACACTATCATGTGCAGCACACAATGAAAGGCAAAAAAGCACTGCATCAAAAAACACAAATCACAGGTCCCTGAAAATAAAGCAGAAATAAATACTATACCTGCTCAAATAGTTATAGGAAATTATTCCACCACCAAAAGAAAAAAAAAATGTGGATCTTGACACCAAAAAAACATGAACTGTAGCCAAAATGTATGCATACTTGTTTTATTCCATCTCAAAATTCTACAAAGAATATCAACATCATGCTACAAGAACCTCCTGTTATTTTGCTCAAGACCTTTCATAATGGCTTTTGTGAAGGAATAGGAAGAGAAAGGAAAATTGAGAGAAATAAATGCATAATTTTAATTACAGATTTCTCTCTGTTTTGCAAGGTGCTTAATCTGCCCTTTCTTTCCCCTTTTCAGGCACTAGCTGTCATAGGGCACTACCACAAGCAGGACAAACAGAATAAACAATGAGAAGGCAAGGACCTACACAGTGCTATGGCCAAAACTCTGATCCCTCTTTTTAGAGACCATGGGTGGCATCTCCATGACATCTTTAGTCTTAAGCAGCAGGAGACAGAAATCTGAAGATCATTCCCTAACCTATGCTATCCACATAGTAGTAGCAGCACCATGCTGAGCTATAATAATACAGCAGTAACTTGAACATATACTCACATTAACAAGATAATAAAAAGAATAAAACCTGCTAGATTCAGAAAAGCGACTGACTGATGTTTGTGTTAATCTTTCCTTCAGAAGACAGCCTAGATGACATTATTATAAACTAAGGATGAAGAATAAATACCAGATTTTGAAAACAAAACCAGCTGCAAACTTACGTATTTGTCTGCTTAGAAGAAAAGATTTAGCAGAACTCTAAGATATATTAAAAAAGTATTATCACTTCATATAGTATTTACAATTGCATCAGATGAACACCATTATGTCTGAGTTTTTTCTTTTATTTATGGATTGAAAATGAGGGATTTAAAAGCATACTGTTCCAAACACAAAGTGTCAAGCTGCAAATTCAGAAGTTTTACATAGAATTTCAAGAAATTTACATACATTGCTTTGGGCTTGCCCAGCCCAGATAAGGACAAAAACACACATAAAACAGATGTGTAAATCACTAGTCAGAAGACTAGCTGAGCATTTTCATGCTTGATTAACTCCATTTCCATGTGCAATCATAGTAATTATGTGAACAAAGCACACTACTGCAAGTGCACTTTTTCTATGGCTACGGATTCTTCTTAAGTTAATAAGACGAAGAGAAAACCATAAACTGCAGACATGATGAAAGAGAAAAAATACAACAAGAAAACAAAAAAGAAGAGATATGTTCATTAATATTGTATTTGAAATGTGAAGGCACTCTTACTCTGTCTTCCTTTTTTGGCAACTGATCACTGATAAGCGCTTTGGTACGTCTCAGAAACCAGCCAGACATTTTTCTTGCTAGCTTCACCATGGCCTTACGACCTGTTGCTAGCTCCCTTTTAGTTGCAGTGTGCCTCTGGCCATGCTCCACCGGATCAGAGAATTTCTTCTTGAAATGTTCTCTGCTACCTAAAAGTCCTGGTACAGCCCTATTGAAAAACAAAAGGGGATGGGGGATTGATTCACTGATTTAAAGTATACCATAAGTTGTTTTTATTTTCTGGCTAACAGCAAGAAATCTTAAAGTAGCAGTCACTAGAGAAACTACTACAAGTTTTAAGTACAAAGAGAAACATGTATACTATTTTCAGAGCTGCCATTTTTCATCTGTTTTCTGTGATTCTCAAATGCTAAGAGATAGCCCCTAGGATTAGGGCTGCAATCTCAAGAAAGAAGTTTAGCAGAACAACAGAAATCACAAATATACAGAACCTCTGAACTACAAGGCTGCTAGTGCTCAGGAGCCTAAACTGGAAGCTAATCAGTCATGTTTTCAATTTTTACTACTTTTATTAAATCAGAATATGCAGATATTACAATTAACTAAATGAAATCTTGAGAAACCCAATAGTAAAAAGAATTTAGTAATTGTTGGCAGCACTACACATTGGAATAATTTACTAACAACATCAGCATAGTTTTAATGGATGAGATGCAACACTAAGCTTAAAATATTCTTCCTGCTATTTCTGTTCTGTATATCCTTATATTTAAAATATGTATGCTCTGTTCCTCCTCTGCAAAGCATTCCCAGAAGGTTTAGATTTGTATCTATGGTCAGTTGCACTTCTCCTTGACCATTAAATGTTTTTCTGGACACGACTGTTACTTTTCAAATATGTGCACTTGTGCATTTTGAAAAAAAGCAAAACATTATTACTTTCATCCTCCAAGTAGGACAGAATGACCTGCACATACCGGAAAGAGCAAAGGCACTATGTTGGTCAAGGTTGTGTAATGATTCCCTATCTGCTGGGCAAAGGACAGATGAAAAAAAAAATGAGTGTCCTTAGGAAAAAGAAAAGAAACAAAAAAAAAGGCAATGTGGGCAGTGGGGGAAGAATAATTTTAACTACTTCCCAAATTCCCCAAAGAAACCAGATGGGATGAACTCCAAATGTAACTGCAAAATACCAGGAGCTTACCTTCCCAGATGTGTTAGAATAAACACAGTTATATTCTCAGAAATAAGCAGGTGTTTTGAGGTTGAAGGGGTTTTTTTTTGTTGTTGTTTTTTTATAACACAGATGGGTCCATATCATCCAGCCCTGCCCCACCCCCACTGCACAGTTAACATGAAGAGGTGTTTAAGCATAAAAAAAATATTTTATTTACCAGTCCATAACACACCAAAGCTCCTTCATATTGTTTTGAAGAATGGTTCCAGTAAGACCTATGCGAACACTGCATTTTAATGACTTCATGGTTTGAGTTATTTGCGCCTTTGGATTCTTGATTCTGTGTGCTTCGTCCACTATCACAGCAGACCACTCTATACTGCACATCAAAAAAAAAATTTCATTAATTTGCATTATTTGTCCCATCATCCCACATACATATAAAAAGTGAAGTCAGCCACACAAGTAGCTGTGATTGCTTTATAACACACTATCACTTTTTGATTTCCCTGTTTTTTTGTATTATATTACTCCATTTCTTTATATTGTTTGTTTAGTAAATTCAATTAGTATAGTTCACCATAATGGCTAAACTACATCACCAAATAAATGAGCTACTGTTAACTGTATCAAATGCTTTCTGTGAAGAAAGCAGCTTTCAATCTGTGGACTAATGAATCCAGCACATCTCACTAAAATTAACCCCACTCATAATTAAGATTTACAAAAAATAAGTAAGTCTCTGAAGGTAAACTACTGAAATATGCTTAACATAGGTATGCTTCATTTTCCCAACAAAAATTATCCAGTGCAAATACCAGTGAACTGAAAACATTTCAAACTGCATACTTTCTACAAGAAAGTATCACCCAAGAATATCCATACAAAACCAGTATAGCAGAGGAATTTTAATATTTTGTGATTGTGACTAGAAGGAACACCACTACAAGCAGTGACCAAGAGATATTTTGCAGCCAATTCAACAACAAAACTTACAGGCAGGATGACCTGTATACTGTGATGATAATAATAAAAATAGTCTTCAAGTCCCCAGAAAGAGATCTACTAACTTTATGAGTTCACTTTATATATATGAATATTTCAGAACACAACCATATCCTGTCTGATAATGCTGCAAAAAGCTGGAACAGACATGTTTTGAGATGTTTAGTAGAAAGTATGTTTCCTGAGCAAAATGCATTTGGTTCACTAATGAAGGCTGATCTTGCGGCATTTTTGACACCCACTAAATAAATTCATTCATATTCAAGTTCCTACATTCCCAAAATATGCTAAAAACTGGCGTTTCTGAAAAAAGTCTAACAGACGTTCATATGCTAGCTCCTTTCACTTAAATCTCTCATACTGATTTACATGCATAACTGAGCATATGCATTCTTATCCCTGATAGCTCATTATTTATTATTACTAACTATTTTTGAGGCCAATCCATCACTGTAGTTAAGCAAGACACAAAGGTTCTTCCGGTGTTGAGCTCATAGGCCCATCCAGTCACATGCTCTGTAGAAACAGTTTGGTAAATCTGCATGCTGAGGAATGTATTTGCAGGCAGTCACACATCAGATTTGCTCCACACATGCATTTATTTCCTGACCACAGTCTACTCCATGATCAAGCATGAAGAATTCCTCAGAAAGAACACAAATAGTTAGGGAGCTGATAACAGAACTGCTTTATGCTTCTATCTGTACTTCTCAGACCTCAGCACAGAGATGAAGATCTTAACTGTTTTGGTGATGGATTTCCAAACAACTAGGATACTCTCTGGGGCCTGGACCTTTCCTAACACCTGAAATGCCAGGATCGGCAGATCCACTTTTATCAGCCACTGAGGGCAGGCTGCTATTACCAGCCATTGACACAACTTGTACCCTACTTCCAAGATGACATAAGGGAAAAGAACCTTTAGGATAGGATGAGAAATGCATGGGTTTAAATCTCAAAGTTTTTAGGGCTCAATAATTTCATCAAGTTGGTGAAAAGTGCAAACAACAAGGAAAATACCTTTTTGAACGTTTGCTAAAAATTCCAGGTGATTGTTCACCTTACACTGTACTGAAAGACAGAAATACCTTCTTTGTATCTTTTAGCTGTCATCAGTTTTCCAGCAGGCAATTCCTGCATCTTTCAGAGAACATTTCATAGGTGTGCTACCAGCAAAGACTGGTTTTATGGGAACTATTCAAACCCTTACTGCTACCACATGTCCCATGACAAAGACAGTTGTATTGGGTCTGGCTGAGATGAAGCTGATTTTCCCGTAGCAGCCCTCACAGGCCTGTGCTTTGTGTCCATAGCTGGAAAGGTGTTGATAACACACCAGTGCTTTGGCTACTGCTGAGCAGCACTGGCAGAACACCAGTGCTCTCTCTCAACATTCACCCACATCAGCAGACTGGGAACGGGCAAGATCCTGGGAGGGGGCACAACTCGGCCAGCTGACCTAAACTGACCAAAGGGATAACTCATTCCATATGACATCAGCTCAGGTATAAAAGCTATGGAAAGGAAGAGGAATGGGGCATTTTTTTATTTACAGTGTTTGCCTTCCAGAGCAACTGCTATGTGTGCTGAACCCCTGCTTCCTGGGAAGTGGCGGCTCAACACTGCTAGCTGACAGGAAGCAGAAAATAAACCATTTTTTTTCCCTCTTCGCTTGTGCACACCTAAACTTTTGCTTTTGCTTTTGTAAACTGCCTTATCTCAGCTAAAGAGTTTTTTTTTTCCTTAATTTCTCTTTCCTGTTCAGCTGGGAAGGGGAGTGATAGAGTGGCTTGGTAGCCACCTGGTGTCCAGCCAAGGTCAACCCATCAGAAATATACATGTTAAATTCAGTAGCACAGGATAAATTCAATAGTACAGGGAATCTTCTCTGCAGCACAGTGGATCAATGGATTTAACAGTAAATACATTACAGAGAAAAAGTTCTTGAAAAGAACAATGCACAATTAGTTAAAATTCGGTGCATACAAAAACGCATTAAAGCCATTACCTGTTAAATTCATCCAAATACAGGCGAAGTATTTCATATGTTGTAAGAGCAACTTCGTATTTCCCTTGCTTGATGCGACTCATGTCATCGTCTTTTTTACTGCCATGTAAGACAGCCACCTTAAAGTATCCCCATGTGTCTAACTCATCCTTCCAGTTGTACAGCACTGAAAGAGGGGCCACTATGAGGAAAGTCTGCAAACAAATACATATTGTAATATTACTTGAGAAATGTAATACAGCAATTTCTCAATAACAGAAGTCAAGATCTTGACTGTTCTACTGCTCTGAGCAGTTTGACTGTTTAATTCTGCCATTTCAAAGCATGTATGGAAAATATCTAAAATCAATATAAATTCAAAAGTAATCAGTTTACTCTGAGTATATATATAATACAGCATAAAAATACTGTAATACTAAAATTAAATAAACAGCACTACTTACTCAAATTATACTCTAACAACTGCAGTAAGATGTGAAACACTACCACTTTGCTTTGTTATAGCATCTGTATATCACAAAATGTTTTACAAATGGAGAAAACAAAAGGATGAAGAGGGGAAGCAGCTTCCTCAAATCCACAAGTCTAGTCATCATGTGACTTGAAAACAGAGCCCTGAAAAGGGTTAAAAAAATTAGGACAGCACACATGATTCACTTAATATCACAGAACAATAAAATCAGTGAGGTTGGAAGTGACCTTGGGACATTTTCAGTCCTACTTTATAGTCAAAGCAGTGGCAACACTGACTTCAAACCCAGGCTTTCCGAATTGAGGTCTTCAAAACCCCGTAAGGATGGATGGGGTCTACAAGCTCTCTGTGACCTGCTCCAACATTATATGTCCTCAAAGTGGACATTCTTCCCTTATTCTTAGTCAGAAGCATTCCTGTTTCTTTGCACATGAAGTGCTATCCCTTTACCCCTTCCTCTCAGCCTGTATTTCCTGAGGAACACGTATCCGTTATTCACAGAGCTACAGTCATACGACCCATCATGCCGGTCAAATTTTCTAATTACTCCAGTAAAATAAAAATAACAATGGAAAATAGAAATCACATGGTTTCTGTAATGGATTAAAATGATCTTCAGATTTATCTTATTCACACAGAACTTTTACATGTATCTTTTATGTGCTGTCACTGTATTTGATTACCTAGATTATCAGTCAGACTTACCTCCGACATTATGACAGCCAATGAAGAAAATACAGGAGGTCACAAGGCTATTAGCAATACATATTCTAAATATATGGATTTGTCCTAATTAAATACCCTGTTATTATAGATATATATGCTTTTTTTACTTTAAAAATATCATCACACAACACTAATTTTCTACTCACTGACATGGGCTTTTCAATGTACTCTAGCCACAAATCTAACCCAGACACCTCAAAATTTTTTCCATTAGTGCAGATGAACAGTAGTAACAAATTAGACAATAACAACTAGAGCGAGAAGGCTCTATGACAGTCTGGAAAACTGAAGACTTCCCAAGCACTTAGGAAAGGCAAGAAATCCTACTTCAGCAGCTGAATTTTAAAAATTAATGTACATAAACTCCTAGAACTAACAGACAAACAAATCCAAGTACTGCCTTTTATCAAAATCCTTAAGCCAGTATCACTAAAAGTTGTACCTTCTTGGGGTTACAATCTGAGCCCTTTTTCATTGTCCTTAGTAAAAATTCCGGCATATTATTTTCAATATCCTCACGCGTTCCCTTTTTGTGCAACACTGCAGCCAAAAATGAAATGACCTTGAGAAAGAAAACAATTCTCAGTGACTATGCAGAACAAGCAATTGAATTAATTCCACAAGAAATAAACATTTAGGACAAAATCCTGGACAGGACTTAGTAAGGTGGTTTGGTTTGGTGGGGGGAGATTTTTTGGGGGGGGGGGGCGAGGAGGGGGGTAATTGTTTTAAATAAATCTGATTTTAAACTGGGACCCCTCCCTCCGTTGGATTCCCAAGAATTCCTTGAATTAATGTTAAGGACAGTTAATTGCTCTATCTCACTCTTACATTCTCTAAGTGGAAAAGTCATAAAAATATACAAGAGACAGTATGAACGAGCCAGGAAAAAACAGAGATGACGCCTGCATTGCAACTCTCCTTTTCAGGGTACTTGAATCTCAGATGAGAAAACAGAAGGAATAGACATCCTCTAACTATCCTCTCAATATTATTTCTGCAAAAGGAAGAAGAGGCTTATCCTAGAGGTTTGTTTTTTACTAATATGCCTTTTTCTGTATGTTTCATTCCTTCAAATTCCTGTTGTTAACATCAAAACCATTTTCTTTCTATTGTGCTATATTCTCCCATCTGCCTGAAACCAGTCAAGTTGATTATGAGAAGATATTTATTACAATACACCACAGCAAGGACAAACATCCCAGCACAGGCTATTCCAAACTGCTCCTATCATAATCCAAAACAGGAAAATCCATCATATGGATGGCCACCGAGTGAAAGAGAGGTATGTAGAATAAAAGTAACCCAAACAATTTTATACATAATATCTCATAAACTGAGGTTGAGGTGAACTGCCAGTTTGCACATGTTGTTTAACTAATGACCTTTACTTTTTTTTTTAATCCTTTGAGAATTAGAATCAAATTCAACTAAACAATAAATCTCCCTGTCTCTTCCACATTCTCCATTCTTGGAAGAATTTGCATCACAAATTTCTAAGAGTAGCAAAGGCAGTGAAACAGCAAGTCATTACCAGAAACCTTTGGCTCTTCCAGATAAAGCAAGAAGCAACCTAAATGCCTTGATAGGAAACTATTTTACTGTGATCACACTAAGAAACAACATTATTCTATTTACCTTCACTTAAACTTCAGCTTGATATGAAAGAGCCATATGGTCAGGCCATTTAATGCAAAAACCAGTTCAGAAGTACAAAGAACACTAAAATTCAAAGGATTTCTAGAAATGTCTATCTCATGAATCATCCTCTAATTCAGAAACAGTAAGGTTCAGCCAACTGACAAGCATAAGACAACTTTCTTCTAAGACTGTATCAGTTACTCAATGAAATTTAAATTTATTTTTTCATATGTACTAACCTTTTCTAAACAAGTGAATTCTTCCATTTTACTTCACATCCACTGAACTGCCTTTCCCATACTGAACTTGAACATTATCACTGTGTTTTATAAAAAATACACAAGATCACAGAATCATAAAATGGTAAGGGTTAGGAACAAACCTTAAAGATCCCCTAGTTCCAATCCCTGCAATGGGCAAGGATGCCATTCACTAGACCAGGTTGTTCAGGCCCCTATCCAACGTGGCCTTCAACACAAACGTTACTGGAAGGCTGCAGTGAGGTCCCCCCAGAGCTTTCTCTTCTCCAGGCTGAACTGCCCCAAAGCTCTCTGCCTGTCTTCATAGGAGAGGTGCTCCATCCCTTGGGAACACCTTGTGGCCTCCTCCGGACCCACTCCAACAGGTCCATATCCTTCCTGTGCTGGGGACCCCAGAGCTGGATGTAGTGTTCGGGAGGGGTGGGAAGGGGGGGGTCTCAGAAGGGCAGAGCAGAGGGGCAGAAACACCTCCCTTGACCTGCTGGACATGTTGCTTTGGATGCACCCCTAGGCTGCAAGTGCACCCTGCTGGCTCATGTCCAGCTCTTCACCCACAAGAATCCTCAAGTCCCTCTTCGCAGGGCTGCTCTCTACAACTTCTCCCAATTTATACTCATGTCTGCATACCCAGGCCCCAGCCCAGGTGCAACAGAGTTGTTGCACTTGGACTTGCTGAACTTCATTAAGTCCTCATGGGCCCAGTTCTCAAGCTTGTCCAGGTCCTTTTGGATTGCATCCCGTCCTTCTGTTGTGTCAACAGCACTGCTCAGATTTGTGTCATCTGCAAACTTGCTGAGGGTGCACTCAGTGCCACCGTCTGTGCCATTGAGGAAGACTGCAGAGCAGTGGTCCCAAAACAGAGCCTGAGGGACATCACTCATCACCAGCCTCCACCTCAACACAGAGCCATTGACCACAACTCTCTGGCTGCAGCTAGCCAGCCAGCCAATTCCTTATCCATTGAACTGTCCATCCATCAAATCCACCCACGTCCAGTTTGGAGGTAAGATGTCATGTGGGACTGCATCAAAGGCCCTACAGAAGTAGATGACATCTGTCAATCTTCCCATATTGACCATTACCATCACTCCATCATATAAGGCCACCAGAGCACTCAGGCATGAGTTTGCTGGCTGCCTCAGATCAGTCTCCTCAACCGTTCTTTTCTGACCTATGTACTTACAGAATCCCTTCACATATTATGTTATTCACATAGGATATTCTTTGAAATCTCTGCCTTTCTTCTGAAAACTTGACACAGACTAAAAGAAATAGCCATCAGATATGAATTCCACATATCCACTGTCACTGTGTGATAAATGTGCCTAGACAACCAGCTGAGATTCAAGACACACAAGATGCAAGCAAGACAACTAAATTTAGCTCCTCTCTGCTGAGTTTACTATTATCTTATATATATATTTCTTTCTACATAAAATCAGATTATTTGCAGTTCTGAGTAGAAACAGTCTTCCATAACTACGGAGTTAGTTCTTCAACTACCAGGGGCAAGAAACATGACCATGCTTAAAATGAATGTAGTTTAGTTTTAACAAGCATCTGTTAACAGAGCATCATCAGATACATATATATATAAACCCATGATACACCTCTAAATGCTCTATAAAGAGTTTTGACAGTTTAGTTTACCCACTGCTCTTGTTAAGCTTGCTACAAGAGAACACTTTTTTGCACTGAAAGGCATCTGTCAACATTCTCCTCCATGGAAGGGCAATAGATACCTGCCATATACCTGGCAGTGAAGAAATGAGCTTGCATTGGACACATGGAGAAAGGGAAAAGAGAGTAGAACAAAGACTATCCCCCACAGAACTCAAGCTGCTAACTTTAAACCAGACAGACTACAGAGAATTTCCACACATAAAAACACCGTAATTATAATAAAACAAGAAAGAAAAAAACAAGAAAGAAAAAAACAAGAAAGAAAAA
>NW_024581117.1:2948449-3020717 GCF_017639235.1 Corvus kubaryi
AGAAAGAAAAAAACAAGAAAGAAAAAAACAAGAAAGAAAAAAACAAGGGAACAAATAAATAATTTAGGTCACACAGATTCGAAGCATAATGAAAAAAATCCAGCTACACTTTGTCCTCTCATCAATCAAGCTGTATTTCCAAAAGAGTGATAGAAGTAGCATGGAATACCAAAACACTTTTCCCAGAGATAGGAGTAAAAATGCCTGCTCTTTTGCATTCCCAGAACAGTGAAACTATCTGTTCTCAGGAAAAAAGTTAAAAGGTAATCTAAAAGCAAGAGTCAGATAAGGGCCTCAAGTTCTTTTAGTGTACTCCAGTGCAAATTGCTTTCACGATGGGCAGGTAGCAATCCTCAAAGTAAATTCAACACACTAACATTTTAACTATTGTGCTTACACTAAAAGGACCCACATCCCAATTTTATGGCCTGTAAGGAGTGAGTCTTAAATCAGCAATGGGCTCTTGGCTCTGAGTGCTGTCCTGGACATCATGTCCTGCCTCATCCATCTCTGCAACAGCAGAGGGACGTTTAAGCTTCATAAATACAATGCTTTTTAAAAAAGATTTACGGATCCCAGAAAACATGCTCCCACCGTAACAAACAAAAAGAATACCTGTATTGTCTTTCCAAGGCCCATATCGTCTCCAAGAATACACCCCCTTTTATCAGCATAGTGTTTATACAGAAACTGGGCTCCTTCCCTTTGATAATCACGCAGGTATCTGTTAATTGTATATGGAATAAAATCGCCATTGTCAGATAATTTAAAAGCAACTGCAGGAGATGGAAGATTTTGATCAGGAAAATATGGCTTTTCCAGATCATCCTCATCAAATATTAAGCTTTTCCAGGGTCCTCTACTATCTTTTACTTTACAAAGTTTTGTTACTAGTATTTTCCTTTCTTCAGACTCCAAGATTGATACAACAGCAAATAATTTTCCATTTTTGTCCTTTTCAAGAGAAGTTATTGTTCCTTCATGAAGTTTTCCATTTTCAAGACAAGGGGCAAGGCATTTCTCCCCAATACGCCAATAATCTATAAAAAAAAACCAAACACACATAATGATAAACTGGCCTGATGTACAGAGTATTTAATTTCTTCACTATCAAAACTATGGATGTAAATTTAGTTGACAAAAGGCATACAACTTAATATAAAACACTTTATTGAGGGTAGCACTAGAATCGGGACAACAGTTACTGTTCACAACCAAACCCTGAGCTAGACATAAAATCACAGTTTGTTCTAACACCACTATTTTAGAAATACCAGAAGGTGTATAGGAGAAAAAAAGCAAAACACAGATTCCGATGCATTAAGTTTACACAGTGGCTTCACACAGGCAATCACAGCAGTACGTATCAAAGTGGAAAGAACCACATCATACTGACAATGAAAAACAGAACAAAATAAGTCTACCAGAAGAAACAAGATCTTCATTTTTCACAGTAAAAAGACCTCACAAATAATGGCTGCACACAGTTTTCCAAATCTGAACTGAGAGAAAACGGGGTGTTCTTTTGAGTTTGTAGAAACAATTTCTAACCTTCCCCTGCTCAGTCATTCCAAAACAAAGGAACACAGGATTCATTTCAGAACCTTTATTGTTTCTTATCTATTTCCTGGAATAAGTTTTGATACTTAGAAGAAAGTCATTATCAACTGCAGTGAGAGGCACCTATGTTTTTTACAGGAAGGAGTGAGCCAGAGAGAATCTTGCACCAGAGCAAGTATTCATCATTCTATGACCAGTGGTGGTACATGTTCCAGACACTTTTCAGAGGTAAGGAAAAAACTTGTGAAGGCAAGAAACTCCACCTTCACCCATTTTTATGTCTCCATGTAAAAACTGGAAGACCAGTTCTCCTCACCACGTGCTAAGCACCTGGAAGTGTACGCTTACAGGACTACTTTCCACAATGTATTAGTTAAATCAGAGATAACTATAATTCATTTTTTAAAATAGATTTAATTATATACACTTAGAGAAAACAGAAACATCCACGTAGCCAAGCCCACTATTCTGCAGCCAGCATTGGCGCTAAGCTGACAATGCAGGTAACAGTAAAAACAGTACAAGCCTACAGAACACACATATTCTAAAATTCTTTGGCCTTAAAGTATTCTTTTAGCAACAGAAATCTCAAGGGCCACATGTGGTTTGTCTGTTTAGCAAACCCCAGCAGACTGCTCTCTTTCAAGTAGCTCCATCCTTTCAACACAGGCAGATTCCTGGAATTTGGTGACTTCTGACTAAAAATACTGTGGGTCTGCTCTGCAAATCTGTTACACTTTTGCCCGATACAAACTTCGATCTGAAGACCTAAACTGATGGCACACTGGTTCTTACACTAACAAGGTCATTAACCACAGCCTCTCCATTCGACTCACCATTCTGCAGGTCTCTTTAATAATGCTATCATCATCCTTACTTGGAGCTCAGCCCCACACCTCGTGACCTGCTACATAAGCTGCTCTAAACCCTTCAGCCATTCACTCAGATCTCCTCAAAGACTTGAAGCTTAAATGTAACTTTTTGAGGAAAAGGGTGAAGTACAGGCTGAGCATTCAACAAATCACACATAACTAATCCTTAAAGTTCACAGCATTTGTACACGTCTCTCTCATCTCGATGCAAAAAGAGGAGTACATTAACTTCTCCCAGTAGCATCTAATTCTTTCTGCAATTTCATGAGAAGAGGAACCAAAATTGAAAAACTGAAACCAGCTATGTACAGCACACTGCTAAATATGCAAATCAAAGTTTAAAATAGAATTACTTCTGTAATTCCTTTTTTTACAGTAGTGAAGGGACATAAAACATGTAGTTTAGAGACTCTCAAGTTAAAACTATGATTTAAGACTACAGTTTTTGTTTTTAACTAAGCATTTACTTGAAGCTAAGGAGTTGCATATGGCTCATCCCAACTAGAGTTCAGATGGAAAGTGGAATAAATTACACTGGACAATAGTACTAGTGTTACAAGCTACAAACTTAGTGAGAAACAGGGCACAGAATGAGAAAAATGCAAAGACATAAAATGGTATTAAGGACACCATTGCTACAAAAGGCCAGAGAATAATGCTGTATAAGCCAAAGTATGAACTGCTACTTTAACTAGCCTGATTCACCAAGTTCTTTGCTTTTGAATTAGAACCATAATTTATGTGGAGCACTGTCTTTAAAAATAAAGAAAATTATCTGGTACGGCTTCCTAGCATGGGTATAGTGCACTGGCCACCAATGATCAAAGCTGGCATTTAAGATGCTTGCCTGTACTTACCCCTTTTACTGCAGGTGGAAAAAATGTGCCATTGTCAACATTAAATGTACTAAATCATGGTGGTAATGGCCTCCTGTCACACACTAACTCCCTTCAACCACTACCCCTCTATGAAATTATCTCGAATACTTTCTACCTAGTGAGGGTTGACCACTTAATGTAGAGTGCAAGGTTTTGTTTTCCTTTGGGTTTTTTATTTTACTCTCTAATAAAGGACTGTAAAAACAAAATTCGAGGATATTGTAAAGCAAGACACACGGAAGAGGCTTACCTGGGACACCATCATCACACATTTTAACTTTTGGCCGTGCAAAGCCCGACGGGGCCCGCGGGCGGAGGCGGCGGGGGCAGACGGGCACCGGCGCGCTGGGGACCCGCCGCCGCCCCTCCGCCGGGCGGGTCACGGCGGCACGGGAGCCGAGGGAGCCCCGGGGGCGCCTCAGAGAAGGGGCCCGTGGCTTTCCCCGCTCTCCGCACCGCGGCCAGCCCCAGGCGAGCCGCGGCCAGGGGGAACCGAGCCCGGAGCCGGGGCCACACGTCGGCCTCACCCCGCCCCGCCCGGCACAGGCAGCGGCCGCGGGGGTATCGCGAGAAGGGCGTTGCTATGGCGCTCCGTGCTCGCAGACTCCGGCGGGCTGGTGGGAAATATCGCGAGGTTTTCTGGCGGAGCGGCAGGCGCTGTGGGTGTATGGATGTGGTGCTTGGGGTCGTCCTGCCCGGTGGAACAGTTTCCTCCTGATGTAGCCCTTGTCTATGGAAAAACTTGTAAAGCGGGGAGGGGGGCGGGGGAGGGTTAATGTGTCCGGGAATGTTGTGTCCACTTCTGGGCTCCTCAGAAGAGAGACATGAACTCTTGGAGTCGGACCAGCACAGGGCTGTTAGGATGATTAGGGGCCTTGGGGGCATTTCTCTCGTGAGGACAGGCTGAGGGAGCTGGGCCTGTTCAACGTCGAGAAGAGATGGCTGAGAGGGGACCTTATCAATGGCTATACATTGCACAGAAAATTCCACCTGGACATGAGGAAGAGCTTCTTCCCTGTGGTGCAGGTGACCATGCACTGGAACAGAGGTTGTTGAGTCTCCTTCACTGGAGATACTCAAGAACTGACTGGACACAATCCTGTGGAATGCGCATCAAGGATGACCCTGGACAGGGAAATCGGAACCAGATGACCCCCTGTGGCCCCATCTAACCTTACTGGTTCTGTGATTCTGAGCAGCAGGGGGAAAGAGATCATAAGTTATTCTCTATGAAAAAACTGGAGAGGTGAGGAAGCAGGGCAAAGAGCTGGTGCAATGGAAGGCACAGCTGGCACAGTACAGAGCAGCCAGCTGCACGGAGGTGGTGGGTGCTGAGAACCAAAGATCTGACATTTGGGAGAAGTCAAGAGAGACCCATTCGTTTACAGCCATTCCACCTCTAGCTGTGAAAACCTCTCTGCTTTCAGGAGAGTTGAACTGGACACAGTTATATTTGCAGATTACAAAGGCAGTAGCAATTACCCTGTTCTTGCTGAAAAAAATTAGGGCCCACCAAGAAATCTGTCCAAACTGACTCCTATCTCAGTAGCAATGCAATGGAGTGTTACGTGAAGGGCGTGGCTTCCCAGATCCTTGCTATTACTTTTGACAAAATGCCTTCACGTGCAATACTAAGTAATTTCATTTCTGAAAGTTAAATGCATACCTGTAAAGAGCATGCAAGATCTGTTTTTAAATCAGCCTTGATTTTTAACACAGAAGACAGCAAGTTTGGGATGATTTCTCCACTGTTTTTAATTATCTTTTAACTTACATAATTATGGTGAATTTTACAAGGGATTGAGCATCAGCAGTAAAAAAACCTGGATTCCTTTGGCATATGCCACAAAATTCTGTGCAATGAAGATGGATAGTCAGACCAGCTAATCCAAGTTCTGTATCCTACAGTTTTTTCAGAAGCAAGGCAAGGCAGTAGATATAGATATGGGTCTCTATGCTGTTTCTGCTTGCAGCAAATCTGCAAAAGGCTGCCTGTCTGCTCTAAGAGTAATGTAGACTTGTGCAGCCTAGAGCAGCATTAAGTTGCTTCTTTAAGTTGCCTGCCATTAGCCAGAATTTTGTTCTAAAAGAGGTTAGTGAAAGATGGTGGTTGCACAGCCCATTAAGCTAGACTAATAGGAAAATAGCAAGCATGGAAGCACTAATACAGTTTGCTGCAACTATAAACTACGTGAATATTGAGCACCACATATATTGCAGGAGGTTGTTCAGCAGTAGAATGTAATATAGTACCAATGTTGCATTATTTTTAAAACATGCATGTAGTCATGCATTCATTCCAGATGAACATGACAAGAATTATGCCAACCACAAAAAACCCCAAAACTGAAAGGAGTGTCATGCCGGTTTTTAAAATTCTCACTGAAGAAACACATGTAAACTGTGCATGACCTCAGGTACCTAATAACACCTTGATCCTGAGACTGCTTTAATGCAATACCCTCTTTGGACTGGGTGCATAATGAAAATGTTTCCCAAGGCCAGAGAATATTTAGCTCTGTCACATATATTTAAAAGTTTTTGGAATATGAAAGTCCTTTCAGAAATCTTTCTAGCACAAGTTAGAAGTTATTTGCTGGGATGTCAAAAATGTCTCACATCGTGTTTCTTCAGGAAAAGATTTGTAAAAGATTTCATTTTGAATAGCTGTTGGCATTACTGAAAAGTTGAATATATCCAAACTCCATATTAAAATTTGAACTCTGCTCATATCTGACTTAGTTTAGATTTCATAAGAGCTCAGATAACAACCAAAACGAATACCATAATGGGGATAAGCACTTTTTAAATATGTGCTATATCCCTGAAAGCATTTCACATGTAACATTGTGGCCTTCCTGTTCACTCTTCTTTGACAGAAAGAGGAGAAAAATTAACTGATGTGCATCTAAAAAGAGCAGCTTGGTTACATTTACAGCATCGTCCACATCAGTGTGTCTGAAAACAAAGCAAGACTGATTCTCAGACACACTCAGCATTTGAAAGCCTAACCAAAACCCACAGAAAGTAAAGGCACCTAGAATTTTTTTGAATGTTGATTGTTTAATTCTATATTGGGAGAAAGAAGTGGCGGTTCAATTAATTGGCATTAATTAAGCATGACAGCATTAAAAGTGCCACAAAGAGGAACTTCACAACGTGGTATTCACCAAATTAACATTTTGGAAGGCCTTTTTTTTCTTCAGCAGTTCATTTGCCACAGTGTTTTAAACATTACCCATCAACAGTATTCAAGAAGCTCTCAGAGTTCTTCATGGAAATGAGCCTGACAGGGTGCTCTGAATCACATCCATACAGAACAAAGAAAAGGCATTAGAGCTCTGGTGTGCAGCTGCAGGGCCACAGCCTCCTTGGGATCACAGAGATCTGGAAGCATAGCTCACACAGCTGAATGCCACAGTGGGCAGATGTGGGCAGGATTTAGAAAGGACAGGTCAGGATAGTAGGGAGCAGATTTGGCCTTCTATGTCAGACAGCAGCAGGGATACATGGAGCTCTGCCTGGTCTGTAGAGACCATGAGATGTTGGAGTCCAGGATCTTGAGAGAAGGGAGCAAGGCAAATCAAGTAGCAGAATCATGACCCTGAACTTCAGGAGTTCACTGGTTCAGGGATTAGGGGAAAGCAGTATATGTTGTTTATCTTGATTTCAGCAATGCCTTCACAGTTTTCTCCTGTAGCATCCTCAGTATACAGACTGATGAAAAATGGACTGGGTAAGTGAGCAGTAAGGTGACTGAAAACTTGCTGATCTTCTGGACTTAAAGGAGTGTTATCAGCAGCACAAAGTCCAGCTGCAGATGCATTACTGGTGGATTATTTTGAAGTCTGATACTGGGGCCAGTACTGGCCATTAATGACTTGGATGGTGGGGCAGAGTGCATCCTCAGCAAGATTACAGATGATACTCAGTCAGGAGAAGTGGTTAAACCAAATACTCATGCTGACATGCAAGGGGGGCAGTGACAGGCTGGAAAAAAGGGGAGGTAGTAATCTCACGAAGTTCAACAAAGTCCCACACCAGCAGTCAGATAACCCTGTGCAGCACTATAGAGTGTAGGTTGACTAGCTGGAAAGCAGCTTTGCAGAAAAGGGCTTAAGGGTCCTGGTGGAGAGCAAATTGTCCATGAACCAGCGGTCCATCCAGCGGCATGAAAGGCCAACAGTATCTTGGGCTGTGTCAGGAGGAGCATTGCTCAGCAGCCCAAGGGAGGTGAGCCTTCTGCTCTGTTCAGCCCAGGCAAGACCACATCTGAAGTGCTAATCATGGCTCTCCACAACAAGAAAGGCGTGGATAGAGTGGAGAAAATCTAAGGCTATGAAGTTTAAGAGATTGTAGTTGGAATTGGGTAGCCTTGAGAAAAGCCTCAGGAGATCTTGTCTGTGCACAAACACTTGATGAGAGGGTATAAAGAGGATGGGTTCATACTTTGCTCAGTGGTCCCCAAGGCAAGAGGCAACGGGTTCCAACTGAAACAGGAAATTCCATTTAAAGATAAGGAAAAGCTTTTCAGCTGTGGGAGTGGCCAAACACTACCACAGTTCGCTGAGAGAGGTTGTAGAATCCACATCCTTGAAGAGAGTCAAAACTCATCTGGACACAGGCCTGAGCACCCTGCTTAAGGTGACCCTACTTGGAGTAGGGATAGTTGGACTATATGTTCTCTAGGGCCTTGCAACCTCAGTCATTCTGTTTGAAGAATTCTGTAGGTCAAACTGAGTTCTGGCTAACTGCTTGTGCTATTATTTTAAATTTAAGAGCTGTAGATACCACGCAGATTGCTTAGCTAGAATCCAGTTTGTCCTGTTGCCCAGTGCTATAAGATACAGCACCAATTCTAACCTGCCTGTGTGCATATTTCTCGTCTCATCTTCTGGTTATTCTTAAGGACTTTAAGATATTCAAGTCATTTTTCTCTTTTGTACCCTCAATTGTAAAATAAAAGCCTGAAAATGATAACTAAGGATGTTTGGAAATGCTGCACACCTAAACATGTACACAACCCATAAAAAATAGATAACACCTTGAGAGTTTAACTCAGTGAGTCAGATATTCCTTGTGTTGTTAACTCATTCTCTCTCAAAAATATTCTGGCTAGTCCTGAATCTTACTAACTCTTAGAAGCCAGGGTACTATAATTCTTATAACCTGCTGCAAAGTTGTCCTTCAGAGTTTGTCTGCCAGATGATGTGTTACTCAGCTTAAATAAACCTGAGAGACTGATTCCACAAGTGTTATGGAGTATTGATTCATTTCCTTTGAGTGTGTGGCTAAAGGGTGACTTGAGGAAAATGTAAAGTTTTGTTCTTAAATAAATATTGTATGTAAATGGATCATGTAAGCAACACTCAGATTTCATGATTGCCTGGAGTGGGAACTGGATAACGAGACTTTTCAACTCCACGGGATTTGTAGCAGGTATTTGTATAGAGCAGTTTTGAATGTTTCAGAAAAATCTGTGAACATTTGAAAGGCTTGTGAACCAGTCTCAGTTATGCTCCAGGTCTGGTTAAACCAAATCAGCATAATTGTTCTTCAGAGGATCTTTTATTATGTGTTACACATTTCACTTTACAAATAAAAATTATTTTAGAAAGGGAACAGATCTTTCCATTAGGACTAGTAGTCATAGAAATGCTTTATGCTTTATTGCAATTGAGTTTGGTTCCCGTAATCTCTTTTTTCCTTGAGGAAAAAATAAAAAGTATTTGCTTCCTTGGGTTTAATTTCACTATTTTTTGAGGTCTGATTGACAGCAAAGCATGAAGGGAAAGACTTAAAAGCAATGCACACAGAAAGAAAGCAAAAAAAGACTAAAATGGGACAGATTTTTTTTTTTTCCTTTTTTTGGGGGGTGCAAGGTGACATGGCGAGCTGTCCTCAAGAGATAAGAAAATCATCATTTAAAGGCTCCTAAGCAGAAGTGATGAAAATGTGATCTGGTGTGGGAGACTTGGACATGCATCTTTCATAACTAAAATCGTAAAACCTGTAATACGCAGCCCTTGTAAACAGCTATCTGACTCAATCATCAGGTCAAACCTAGCCAAAATATCTCTAACCAAATGAAAATATAGGAAATGTGAATGCCAGCTGTAAATTGCTAGGCTGCTATGAGGATCCAAAAAGAATGAAAAACTGTATAGTGATTCTCTGAGAGATAAAACTTGTTTTCCTTTCCGACCTGTTTTAGGCAATTTACATCATTAATTGTGTGAGCCATAACCTAAAGCGTTATACTTTTGAGGAAACAAGCTGAGACATACATACAATAGACACAAAAAAAGCATACTAGGAAGCAGCTCTGGAGCTCGTTAAGTGTAGGACTCCTGTTTACCACACAAAAAATTGTATTCCAATACTGTGAGTAGAATCCAGTGCTTTTTACAAGTTATTTCCTGTGTTTCTTCTTTGTGCTGTCTATGCATCTAGCAAAGTAGGGTAGCTTGATGAAGTGGCTGTTTTTAGGGGAATATTATAGCTGTGTACAAATATGCTGGAGATGTAAACTGGAGACAGGCTAAACTGGGGTCTTGTCAAACAATTCACCAGTCAGCTCCCCTAAAGCATGTAAGAATGCTGGGTTTTCGTGTGGAAGGCAGGGATATTTTTGCTCTATCCCTGGGGGTATTTTTCCCTGACTCTGAAGTCAGTTAACCTCTTTTACTAGGGGAATCAGACTGCTGGTGGTGCCAGAAACCACAAACGTCTGGGACCAGTATGTCAGAGATTATTTCTGCTGAATCAGCTCTCAATATAACAAATGTATTAAGTCAGTAACTTAAGCACATTTCATAACACAATGGTAACTACACTGCAAAGTATATCTTTGATTTAGACAAGTTTTCAGCCCCTGTCCAGTGATCATTTTTAGGTTAAAAGAGTATGAAACCTTTTGTGACACTGGCATTAGATTATAATACCAGTAAAATCCTGGTAGATTTTTTCAAGTATTTGCTTATAAATAAAATAGAAGATAAAATAGAAGAAATACCATTATATGATTTCTAAAGCATCACAGGACTTACCAAGCTAGTTATCTTAAAAGTTACTTTAATTGAAACGAATCATTAGAAATACATTCTATATTTAAAATTAAGTTGCCATGCGTACCTATTAATGTATAGATGTAACTTAAAATTTTTGCAAGGTATCTGATCACTCTAATAAGTAACAATCTTTGTTGGGTTTATTCAAAGCAATCTGCTGGCTTGTACATATACGTGTGGATGCATATGGTGTGTTCCTGGCCCAAAACCAGACTGAAACCCTTTTCTAGTTTGTAATTAAGGCTGTTCAAATGCAAGTATCAGTAATTAAAACATAATTAAACCACAAAATAGCAAACTTTACCTCTATGCCATAATAGCTAAGTCATAATGTCCAAATCAAACAGATGTAGCCAGAACGAAAGACTGAAATATACAGCATTCTATTGCTTGGGCTTTTTTCACAGGCCTACCAGGGACTTCCCACAACATTCAAGATTATTGCCAGTCCAGAGCTTACCAGCCCTTCTTCAAATTCAGCTGTCTGTTGTGGTTGAACCTGGGGGCTGATTCTCTCCATGTGAGTCTTTGGGTAAAAGGAGCAAATAAGTGACTACTTAGGCAAAATGTAAAAGGAGGTCCATTGACTTTCACCAAAAAACGATGTGCTAAAACTTCAGACCTGCAGTCATAGCTTTAATTAACTGGAAAAAAAATAGCTGAACAAAATATCCCCAAGAACCATTCTCGTATTACTTGTCTTTTTTTTACTTTTTCCTAAAGAAGATATTAACCTAGCTTTGTATATGTAGGTGTGAGGGAATAATTCTGGTTTAAGACAAATTTGTTGTTATTATGACTTCCTTGATATTTATCATCTAACTACTACAACTATGGGAGCATAAAAATAAATGGAGTAGCAGTTGTCACCATAGATGCTGAGGCAAAGAAGTCATCTTCTAAGCCAGATAGTTGAGGTTCCGTTTCATCTACATGGTATGAAAAATATTTGCATTCATTTTCATTCGTGTAATGTTTTCTTAGAATACTTCAGGCAAAATGTAGAAAGATTAAAATATCTCAATTTGTACGTGACTGTATTCATTTACATTTGTGTGCATATTAAGTTTATGTAACTAGTACAAAATATAACAATCAATTAAGTTTTTGACAGAATCTGGGGTGTTCATTTACAGCACAATATTTGTATAAATATACTGAAGGAAAAAAGTGCTTAAACTTTTGTTTACTGCAAATTTTTGGATCACTACCATCCTTCCACAACAAAGACAGAGCATCAGATTCTTTCAGCTGAGTTTGAGATGCTCAAATTATTTTCTACACAGAATGAGATTGATCAGTACTTAGTTGTAGGACAAATGACACCCTAGGTTATTATGTCATCTTGGAAAGCAAACAGAATCCAGAAAGAATTTCACCTTGTTTCTAAAAAGCCATGTAATCTTGATTCCTTAAAAAAAAATAAAAAGGCAAGCTACTATTAACTCTTGTGGGGTAATAGGTTGTTTTGACAATGATGTCATTATGCAGATTTATGGATGTATCTTTCAGCTTCACTCAAGATCTAATTTGCCTCAATAACTCCCAAGGCTTGAGAATTCAAAGGCTGCTGGAATCCTTCATGAATTGCCCCTGATCCTCAAGGACATAAGAGCAATTACAAAGTAATTTCAAAACACATTTAGTTAGACTGCATATCTCACCTTGGAAAGAATAATCTACAACATTTACACATTTACATATACACAGAACCTTTAAATATGCAACAGATGTTTCATTTTTTGAAAAGCTCTTGAATTCATTGACAAGCCTTTGGCTAAACTGATGAATTAATTTGTTCGGGGCGGATTTCATAAATCCTCTAATAATTCATACTCTTACACATCTTGACTTGATTTCTGAGGTCTACAGCATGTGTTTTAAATGTTTTAACCTTTACTACTTTAATCAGGTAACATTTATTTCAGGGCTGGATGATGATCGGTCATTGAAAGATACAGTTGACTGGGAAATAAAATTCAATTTGTCAGTTAAACAAATCTCCACATCTGAAGTGAGAAATAATCAGTCTGTATTACTGGATCTCTGAAATGCTTAGTGGTTTTGATGTCACTCTCACGTTCAAGAATATATAGTGCTGGGTTGCTAAGTATAGCCGGATGCAGTGCTGATGTGCAGAAACCACAGTTGCCATGCTTATATATAACCAATTTCTCGGGGTGGTTTAAATGTAAGCCTTTAGCTCTAAACTGAGATTTATTTCTATCATTTTAAGCTATTTTTCTTTAATACTTAGGGGTTAGATACCAATTTAAACAACAATGAATTCAGTCTGGAAAACAAATTTTGCCTAAGCTGTTTGCTTTGGAGAGGTCTTCAACTTTGTTACTGCCCCTGATGTAATGTACTAAATTATATAAAATAGTTTAAGATAGTTTTTATTGATGTGTCTGATCAAGTGCAATAAAATGTTCGAGTAAAACTGCATAAAAAAGACTTTTGTCTTCCACAGCTGCTAGACAGTGGACATGACAGCCACATGACAGACTCAATAAAACATATTTTCTTAGTAGATTGGGTCATTAAAAGGTCCAGTCTAAAATCACTCAGCTATGATAAGAATATATTAAATTTAGAATGTTTTTCTTTCAGGTGAAAATCATAAACAGTGCAAATGATCATTTTTTGCCATTCATCTTCCATGATGTTGACTCATAAATTGAGGGTTAGCTAGTTATTGAAGTCTGAGTATGTCAGTGTTGACTGTTTATTTCTAGTCCCCATCTGTAGGACTGTGCAGAATTACGAGTGTTAGCAGCCTCATTCGAGACACTGGTATTTATTCTGTAATGTTGGTACTTTTTTACTCTTATGCATTTCTAAAGAACCTCTCTTATTTCAAGTACATTCATGGACTTGTGAAAGAATTGCAGGATTAGACGGTACATAACAGACCTGCATCTGATTTCAGCCTTCCAAAACAACCTGAATTCGACTTAAAATGCATCTAAGTGGTTTACATTTATTTGAAACAGGTCTGCAAATAAGATTTCTTAATCTGGACTAGTTATGTATATCTGCCTTTTAAATCTCTAATGCAAAATGCTGTTCAGGAAGTGGAACTACATTACATAGGTGAAAAAAATATTTGAAAAATGAAAATTCTGCTTGCCATCATGTGTTTATTCATTTTCCAATATATTCTGGAAACAGGAGAGTTAACAAAGTTTATTTTTTATCCTTGATGTGTTCACTAGCTTCCTTCTTGCCAGTTTCTCTGTGTGCCATATAAACCTCAGACATGAGCTGAGTAGCTAACTAGAGAAAGTAAAGCAAAATGTGTACTAACTGCCTTCTATGTGCCTTTTCTTTGACAATGACACATTTATGGACCTCTCTGCCTGGAAGACAGGTTTTATTAAATTTTAGAAATGTAATTATAACAAGAGAATTGTTAGGAAATGGATAATCACTTTTTAAGATATTTTTAAAGCTTGACTGGACAAAATGCCAAGCTTCTAACTTGAAATTAGACTGACAGCTTGAAATTAGGTTTCAAGCTTGAAGTTAGGTTTTGAGCTTAAAATTCTTCAAGCTTTTGTGCTAAAATTCTAATGTGAAATTAGTCCTGTTTTTAGCAAGAGGTTGAATGTATAATCACCCAAAACTTCTCTGGACTAGACTTGTCAAAGGTTCTCCTCCTTTTAGTTGAAATTGGCTCAAAGATTTGAGAATTACAAGAGGAGACTAGAAGATAATACAATCACACATGCTTTGTCAAATTACTTGGAAGATTGCAATATGACACAATATCTGAAAAAAGATCCAAAGTACAGAGTGCACATAGTTGGATAACAGTTCATCCTGTTAACCACCACGCACCTCTCACTGAATCTTCCAGAATTCATTGGTATCAGAAGTCTTTAAAGGATACGTTCAGTAGAAGACTCTCAAAATCTCCTGGTGTACAATTTGTTAAATACATCACATTTGACGATCTGATCACACTTCACAGATTGTGAGAAATTATTATATCTGGGAAAATAATTTCTCTCATCTTGTTCACTAGATGAGCTTTCCTGCTGGATAAATCTAGATTGCAGCATTCTCAGGGATCAGGATTGATATTAATGTGCTATTTAGATTGCAGTCAGAAAGCAAACAGATCTTATGCCTTTGAGTTTCTCATTAGAAACAAACCAAGCCACTGGGGAAAATGCTAGAAGAATTGTCAAATTGTTGTCAGATACTGTAGCTTGCAAATGCAAAACAAACTACTGTATGCTGTAGGAACAGTTGTGTGATAACATACTAGTGGAAAACAGGTGACAGGATAAGCTTTTATCTGAAGAACAAATATACCATAAACAGTGTGAAGTGGTTGCTAATTAATTTTCTTCAAATATTTTACGTAATAGTAACAATACCTTCTGTCATGGCATCTCTGCTACCTAATCAGTAACACATTGCAGCATATATTGAGGACAGCAGAGTATTTCACAGCTAAGCAATCGAACAGGAGGAGGTTGAGTGAAAGACTTGCCACAGAGGAAAAAGAATTCTTACAGTAGTCAGGAAAAAAATGTCCTTTGATTTTTAGTTTCTCATTTCTAAACTATAGATACTCACTGCTAAACTCAAATTCTGAGATGAACTTTTACTGGTAATATGTTGTTTTCTACAAAAAAATTAGTTTCTTACGGAAGTCAGAGGACCCTAAACTCAGCTCCACATTTAGCTGCAAAAATACAAAATATACAAATTTGCAGCCAAACAGCATTGTTTATGACAAGAAAACAGTCTTATATAAACACAGAAGTCATTCTTGTACATCAGCTAAAGTGGGTGTGGCCATTTTCTCAGGGTAGCCAGAAGATACTATATTGCTTCATGCTTGACTTCACACTCTTTGTTTTGGAATTAATGTATCTCAAGGATAAAAAAATGGAACACTGTTTACTTAGTTTGCATATAATTTTAGATCAAGTATCCAATCTGAAATTCCCCTGGCACAATTTGAGGGCATTTCCTGTTGTCCTGTCACTTGGTACCTGGGAGGAGAGACTGATTCCTATCTAACTGCATCCTCCTTTTAGGTCGTTGTAGAGAGCAATAAGGTCATGCCGAGCCTCCTTTTCTCGAGGGTAAACAATTCCAGCTCCTCCAGCTGTTCATCACAACTTGTGCTCCAGACCCTTCCCCAGCTCCAGTAATTTTCTGGACACACTCCAGAACCTCAGTGGCCTTCCTGTCATGAGGGGCCCAGAACTGGACAGCACAGGATTCAAGGTGCAGCCTTGCCAGTGCTGAGCACAGGGGGACAATCACTGCCCTGGTCCTGCTGGCCACACTATTGCTGATACAGGCCAGGATGCCATTGGCCTTCTTGGCCTCCTGGGCACACTGCTGGAACATGTTCAGCACCCCCAGGTCCTTTTCATGGGGCAACTTTCCAGCCACTCTGCCCAAGCCTATAGTCCTGCATGGGGTTGTTGTGACCCAAGGACACAGCACTTGGCCTTGTTGAACCTTGACCCATCAATCCGGCCTGTCCAAACCCCTCTGTAGAGTTTTCTGACCCTCCAGCAGATCAACACTCCCACCCAACTTGGTGTCATCTGCAAACTGACTGAGGGGGCACTTGATCCCCTCATCCAGATTGTTGATAAAGATATTAAACACAACTGACCCCAACACTGAGCCTTAGTGAACACCATGGGTGACTGACCACCAGCTGGATGTAACTCTATCGACCACCACTCTCTGGGCCTGGCCATCCAGCCAGTTTTTAACACAGCAACCAGTGCCCCCAGTCCAAGCTGCAAGAAGCCAGCTTCTCCAGGAGAATGCAGTGGGAGACGCTGTTAAACGCTTTACTGAAGTCCAGTGCCCAGGCAGACAATACCCAAAGCCCTTCTCATCTGCTAAGTGGGCCACCTTGTCTTAGAAGGAGATCACATTGGTCAAGCAGGACCTGCCTTTCATAGACCCATGCTGGCTAAGCCTGATACCCTGGCTGTCCTGCATGGGCCATGTGACAGAAAACTTGCTCCGTGACCTTCCCCACCACCAAGATCAAGCTGACAGGCCTGTAGTTGCCTGAATGCTTCTCCCAATGCTTCTTGTAGATGGGCTAGCTTCAAAGAAAGTTAAAATGCTTGAAGTGCAGGATCTAAACTTTGAAAAGTGTTTTCCAATCACATTGCAAGTCTGTATCTTACAAAAAGATCTTTTTCTAACGTTTGAGTAATACAAACCAGTTCAGTAAACTTGGATGAAGACAGAGGTTATGATCTTCCTTTAGGGTTTGTTTGCATTTTTTTACCTCATCTTCCCTTTCACCTGTTTTTCTTCTGAAACAAGAAACACAAGAAATCACTTTCTGGTACAAGAAATCACAAAGGTGGTGGACATATACCTACGTATATTTACTGACTCACAAAATTATTTATGTCCAAACTTCCTACAGATGGAGCTATAATGCAGTTTGTAAGGGCCTGATTACTTTTACAGAAAAGAAAGGGATGACATCTTCACAAGTGGTCTTCTTATTTAGACACCTTATGTTGTATTTCCAATTTACTTGTCTTTTCCTGGAGTATTTTTCAGATAAGGTTAATTTAAAAGATACCATATCTGCTAGGTTGAGTTTTATACAAAAAACCCCAAACTTCTGCGATTACTGCGCTTCATTTTCTAACTATTTAATGCTAATAGATTTAGCTTATTCCTTCTTTAAATCCTTTCTTCAACATGGCAGTTAATACAGAAGGAAAAAATCATGAAGAGGATATTTGAAGAAAAGAGACAATGTTTTCTTGCTGTATCATTCTACTCTTGTTGCATGCTTTCTGCCATTTTGCCTTTGCTGTTATCTACTGTACTGTTTACTTTTGGGACCAAAGCCACTTCCTCCATATGTGGGGTTACATGGATAACATTCTTCAGCCTTTGTTTTAGAGGAAGGCTGAATTGCTGCAATTTGATTTTTCATGAGTTCCACCAGAGAGTTAAAGAGATGTCTTAAACTGTATCTTTCGGACTCTTCAGATACTTTTTCACTAAGTTTTCATGCTTTCTGATCTTCTATTGTGCCACTTACGTAGCAGATAGAGAGTAAGAAAGTGCCTGGTCTGGCACCATGGACAGAGGCCCCCTATGAAGTGGCTGGAGTAGTGGACAGTATATTCCTGACAAATCTTAGTCGTGTGTGTAACTCAAATATTTAAAATACTTAATTAGGTTAAAAGAATTAGCTGCATTGGCAGATTTTGAGTGTGGATAATTCTTCACTCAAAACTGGACAGAACCAACAGTTCTTTTTCTCTGAAATATCTGTAGTTTGGGGGAGTTTGGAACTGTCTGGAGGCTGAAAGATTTGACAGTTGTATTCCATTCCACATAGTCTGAGAGTAATAGCAAAGGCCATGATGAATCGATGGTCTAATTGATAGCATAACACTGACAGGCTGCTCTTTGGTAGTGGTCTTTTGCCCTCCGAAATACATTTTATGCTCCCTGCAGTGTTTTCCTTTGCTTATATCTAAGAAATACATAAAGCTCTAGCCCTAGGAGAATACAATCCAGACACAATGACTGTTGCATATGGGGACTTCCATTTCTATTTTCATAATGAGAAATAGTTTGAAGACGGAAGACATTTTCTGTCCGCAAAGATTATTATACTTCAAACATAGCTTTTGGAATTTTGGCACTGCATTTGAATTAGCCATTCTGACTGACCCAAAAAACAAGAATGAGGGGGCTGTGTGGTGAGTGTGTCCTAAAATTATTCTTATCATCTACTTCATGTTCAAGAGGTTGTCACATATTTATAGCTGCAGGCTCCTTGCTGATACACTGGGACTTTTTGGTCATGTACAGTCCTACATCAGCCACACCTACAAGACTTAGCGAGTGGATTCTCAAGACTAGGTTGAAATGAGGTGTTCCTTAGGCCTGAAACAAAGCGCTGCATCCTGACACAGTGCCGCATGCCAAACCTTTTTGCCTATGAAGGTAGGATCCTTTTGCTTAGTGTTGGCTTTTATTAGCAAGTAACCTATCTTGGTTTATTAATCATATGCAGAATACAAGCAGAAAATCCTTGTCAGAGGCCCTAGAAGTTCATTTTGGGGGACTGCTAATTTTGCTGAAAACATAAGGGCTGAGGACAGGTATAGGATTGGAGAGGAGATTCTTACTGGTTAAGAATATAGGCAAGGGGCCTCCAGAATACCAGGGAGAATAATTTCTGATGGATTATATAGTCCGTAGTGGTGGTAACATTAGGCTGCAGTCCCTGTATTGTGTTTTATGGTAAATGCTTGTCATATTGCTGAAGATGATCTATTTATGACCCATATCTATTTATCTGGCACCCTTCAAAGAATGGAAATGCTCCTTGTCTGGTGAGGTCAGCCTCCAAAGTGTCCACTGTGACTAAAAGTAACAAAAATTATTCTCAGTGGATCACATATGAACCAATTGGGTATATTGGCTTATTAGTTTTGTGCTCATGGAGTTAAACTCAGAAATATTATGGAATATGAAAATCATTTTCTTTGTGAAACAAGCTCTTCAAGAAGTGACTCATGAAAGATCTGAATCCCAAGTGGACATTGATTGAGAGATTCAGCTTACAGTATAACTCTGTATAATGATGATTTGGAAAACTGCTAGTACTGAGAAGAAAAGGTTATTTCATATATTCTGTTCCATACATCATGAGTTAAGCCAGTTTTTCTTTTGACCATGTACTTCTGACCAGCACCAGTGAGATTTCTCTGACAGGTGTTACCAAGAGTATGAATCATGGTAAAAAATGTATGAATGATGGTAAAAAAAAAAATAATTGAGTTTCACTTCTTGAAAGGCAGATTGTGTCAATAATGCATCCTTTTCTATGCAAATGATACTAAAATTTAATCTTCCAGTGACATGCTCCTAATGTAAAACTGAGGGCGCTTTCAAAAACTGATCTCCCAGCTAAACTGAAAAGAAGATTTATGATGCAACTGAGATGCTGTCTTTAGGGTTCTGTGTATTTTGATTAAGAAATATTCTTTTTTTCCTGTTACAGAAATTACTGAATATTTGAAGGAAAGTCTCTCTCTGTCTTTTCTTCCTCTTGTTGCCTGAGGCATTGCCATTTATCATTTCAGAGCTGTACCTTTCAAGCTTATGGGAAGGCCACGCAGTTTATATCTGAATACCGGCAGGAAATGCATTAGTGACTGTAAGCTCCTACAACAGTAGATGCAGGCTGTGCAAAGAGAGGATACTTGGGTAACAAAAGAGTTGAAATGCGAGGAGCAGGTTGCACATGGCCTTTGTGTGTTTTGTACAGTTTTTCTTGCTTTGTTTGGGGACAAGGGCTACAGCCTTTATCAGGACCCAGACAATGCTATGTGAGTAGTCTCCTATGGGCACTACTTGTAAAGTTTACACTGTCTACAAACTCGATGGAAAGGTGAGTGCTCTGTAAAAGCACACTGCCAGGAAAGCAAAGTCAGAATAAGGAGAAGGATGTGCAGTACCAGATTCAGCTCCAAAGATTAATTATTTCCCTGCTTGCTGACCCTTCCAAAACTGAGCACATCCTTGCTTCCAGCAATCTACTGAAGAATTTGTTCACTCTTTAGCTAGACAGAACTAATATGATTTCTCTAGTCATTTATCCAATTTACCACAGTCTAACTATGACTTTAGTCAATTCTAACCACTGTAGTTTTTTGTGTCTGAGCTTGCATTTTGTTCCCTAAACTATTTTGTTCTAACACTTCATCTCTATGCATACAGGTCCTAGACTAGAGGGCTTGAAACTGCTCTGTGGTATTAAAATACAAAATTAAAAGCAGCCTGAGAAGGTCTGATAATTGATAACATTTGTTATCAGCATTGTTCCACTTCCTTATGGCTTCCTTAGTAACTAAGGAGGATCCTGATCTGAAGTTTATTGAAAGTCCTAAGGCCGTGTCCTACTGATCTCAGTTAGGCATGTTACAGTGTCAGGCCCTAGACCTGAAATGTATACACAGTACTGCCTTGGCTATAGAAGTTTATAAAGGTGTGCATTCAAGAATTACAAATCAGGATTTGTTTTCAGATTTAAAGTTCAGTCATACAGTTTATTTCTGAATCAAATAACCCATCCTTCATATTCAGTGCCACATAGCCTCCAGAAGAATCCAACTCAGCAGCCAAAAGAAATCACTCTACACTTACTTGATATTCATCACCAACATCTGGGAGGGCAACCTAGGTGTCAAGTGAGAGGAAATGGCAACACCCCATTTAGCTAGACTTCACCATCTGATCTTATATCTCTTTTCTGCTTCTTGTCAAGCAAGTTCTCGGTTTTGGTTTGATATATGTGCTCCTTTTCCTTAGTAAACAACTCCCACTTGTAAGGTGGAGTGCTGAAGCTCAAGCCTAGGTTCAAGAAGAAAGCCTTCCTATCCTCAGTGAGTTAACATGGAGAGCATCCAAGTACAGGACGATAAGAAGAAAAGGCTTGAAAGCAATCTGTCAATGGATCCATACCACATTACTCTTGTAAAAGATACTAGATGATAAACAAAACATGAAAATGGGCAGAAAGGAAAAGTGGGAGCTAAAAAAGCTTTGTCTGGAACAGAAGGTACATGCAATGAAAGATGGAAAGTTTGCTCAGACATGAATGTTCCCTCAATCTTACTCTGCTATTAGTCTGATAAAGAAATAAAAGGAAGGCATTTTTATATTAACCATATTTTAAACCAGCAACCTGCAAATGCAGGGGGAAAAAAGGTTGATACTCACATAACTCAAGTCTGGTTTCCTTTTCAGTTTTTTTAGATAAAACTCCTGCCCTTGGCAGGGCTATAATTTTTATTTCAGCGTGTTCTTCTGGTGTTTTCTGTATCTGTCTGCTTCTTCAGGAGAATCTTGCACATTTGAAATATTTACTGTTTTCAGACTGTCACCAAAAACTTTGGTGATTTTTGTAATAATAACTGAACATGCTGAAATAGTCTCCTAGAAAAAAATGTGGGTTTTTTTACTCTGAAAAAATGACACAAATCTTTAATAATGATGGAATAAAATCACTAGATTATTTTGAAGTAAACATTTTGTGAAAACATCTATTGTCTGTAGAAAAATTACATTGATTTTATATAAAGTACGTTAGACATACATATAAACTTACGTACATGGTAGTATATATTTATGAATGAAGCTCTTAAATAGAAGATAACATTGTCAAAAGGACCACTGTGGACTCCAATGACTACAGCTTAAACTCCATTTGCATTTAACTCCAGTTCCAGTAGTTTAAAAATGTCATTTCTTATCCATACTTACCCATTAATTCTGGGGAAGAGTTTGATTCATTAGTTACATTATACTCATTTGTGGTATAATCCTCTTACATATGTGCTGCCAAGATGGCATTGTTAGCCACAGAAAGTTTAGGAGGCTGAAGACAAGATCTGCTTCCAGGAGGGATGTATAAAAGAGAAAAAGAAAGGATAAACCTGGTTTATTTTGACATACCAGTTTTCAGGACCTCTCCTTGAAACACAGAAGATAGAAACTTCTCCTGAGAAATCTATTAAATACAATGTATGAACACCAGATCACAGAAAGCAGACTTCATATGTCTGTCTTAACTTGACTGTGCTTAGAACTTTGTTGCCATAACTGTGTAGGTCAGGAAGTCCATATTGCATCCAGCTAATTAATTTGAATAAAATATTCAGAAAGTATCAGATAATTAGATCCTCTTGACTGGATTTTGGTCAGAAAGCCATAGTACCCATGACAACTCTTGCAAAAGTAAAAGAAAAGATGATAGGTCCTTTAATTATTGTAGCTGGTCTTAGTGTACTGTTTCAGTCTCATTTGAAAAGTGGTGTTTGCAATGGCACAATATTTGCAGTATAGACACTGGATGTTGTCAACATGAATTGTAATAGGGAATGGTCCAAGTATTGGTGAGTAGCTGCTTTAATCTGTACAAAACCATTATTTAGCTAAGAATACCCCAAGCACATAATGCATTTTAAAAGTCTGATTGGGTATTTTTTTAATACGGATTCACGGAATGCTTTGAAAGAAGTTGTTCTGTAATCAAGTCTGAGCGACTTTGTGATATACTGATTCACAATTAAATACAAAGAAGCCAACCAATAACTAGAGGGCCATTATTTAAACCTCTGTCCATGTTCTGAATTATTTGAAAGATGTGTGTGCTGTGTGGAAGTGGGGTAACTTGGCAAAAATGTCAAATAGTAATGTTCCTGACTTCTCAGAACTTGCTCTTGCAGTTTCAGTACTTCCCACTACTGTACCTTTCATTACAGGATTGTCCACCAATAGGAACAAGCATATGAGGCATTCAGCTGCATTTAAGAATCAATAGTGACATAATCATGTGATCTGCAATGGAGCTGGCACAGCCAATATATAATAAGTCTTTCATCAAGGAGCAAAATAAACAAGGAAAAGATCTATATAATTGAGTGGGTTTTTATTTTCTTTTTTTTTCCCCAACATGCATATTAAGTTGGATATGGAATACTGACCACCTGAATCACTGTTTTATACAATAAACGTTGATAGTAAAAGTTGAGCTTTTAGGGCAAATCAGCACAGCAGCGTCAACAAATGCCAACAAATGGATCTTACTGTGCAGTGGAACTGATGTATGAAATTTTATTCTGCCAGAGTCTGGCATATATACATAGATACAGCTTCCCAGACCACTTTTTTGTGTTAGTTCTAATTTATGTTAGTATTGGAACAGCAATCACAGTATCAGGAAAATCTTACCAGATTGTTGCCTTGGTACCTATCCTGTGAACCCATCCTCTTACCTGTTAGAGCATTTCTGTCTGTATGCCAGCTAACACCAGGATAACAGCTGCTTGGTCTAATTACTGGCACAGGTTTATCTTTGTCCTTTCCTTGGTAAAATGAAATATTTGGAATGCCTATTTCTCTATCCTTTCTTGCACATTCCTCCAATATATCTATATATATGATAGAAGCAATCTAGACACTTAAAGGCACTTTTAGCTTTTAGAAATTATTTGCCTCAAAATGTGTGGAGTAGACCATGTATGATTACACGGTCTTCATTTTCATCTCTGGTAGAAACACCTTTTTCTTGTAGAAGAAAAGGTACCTCATCTTTATTTTTCTTGATTTGGGCATTCCAAGTTTCAGACAACTCTAGCGGCATTTGTCACAATTACATAAGAGACATATGGTATATACACCAAAAAGTCTTAATTGACATTGGAGCAGCTTAAGCCAATACTGAGCTTTGGAAATTCGAAGGGAGAAGCCTAGCACTGGGGTTTGGTTTTGCTTGGTTTTGATTTTTTTCACTTTGAGAGTGGGAGGGAAAAAGTGGGTTTTTTAATCTGTTACTGTGGTAGTTAAAGCATTGGCTGCATACCAGAAACTGAGGAAGATTGCTTCCAGTAGAAAGGTTGATAGGAAATGATTACTTGTTTAGCTGCCAAAAAAACAATTTAGGCTTGCCTGAACCTGGGCAAGATAGGGGCATTTGTAGAGTCTATCAGCAGTGAAGAGTCTAATGCAAGTCTGCGTCTAAAAGTGATGGAAGAGTTTGGGAATTTATGCCTATTTTGGACTCAGAGTATTCAAGAAGGGACAGACCTATGATCCTGTAAGAGATACAGATGCCTGATGTGTAAGCTGACAGGTCAAGAAGAAAAATTTTTCACGGTGACCTGCCAAGAGTGAGAGTACAGAAAAAACATTTGCAATCTTCAGTGTCATTTTAGAGTGCTGTGCATACCTATCCCAGCTGTGGGTGAGTGACATTTAATGAGAAGGATCATCAAGATGATGATTTAATTTTTCTTTTCACTATATAGATGTAATAAACACAGAAGACATCTAAACCCTTGGGTAAAGAAATACGCCATTAAAAATTTGTCCTGTATATGCTATGTATGCATCCATATGCTCAAATACATATTCCCACATTCATTATACTTTAAAAACTATAGATTTTATGCTTACCTGATTATCCAACAAAATACACCTCTGTGACTATTAGCACTAAAATCTTTCCCATCTATTAAGAACAATAGTAAATACAAAGATAGTTTTTCAGAACTTCACAGAATTAAAATTCTCCACTATTAACTGAATATACAGTGGAAATATTTACCCTTTATATTGATCAAGAATGATGACTTGTCCTGAGCTTTCAGTTTAATTTTTTAAGTTTTTAATAATCAGTAAGTGTAGTGTTTCAGTAATATTCCTAGTGGATTATGCTACAATAGATTGTCAACACAGTCCTCATCTGCATGGCAGATCTCCTGCCACTATGTGAATTCTGTTTTTCACCTCCATTGGTGGATAATGTTACAGGGTTGAATTTGCTATCATTACACTTGTTCTGCCTTTCTCCAAGGCAGTTGTGCCTGTTCCCTGGGGCGGGGAAGTGGACAACTGTCTCTAAGTGCTCAACACTTCAAGAAGGTTATATCGGATAAAAAGCCCTTTGCTCTCCACAGTAGAAGAACTAAGGTTTTGAGAGCAAAGCCCATCTGAAGGTAAGCTGCAATTTCAAAAATGTTAAGGTGAGGCACTGGAACAGGTTGTCTAAAATGTTGTGGATATCCCATACCTGAAAGTGTTTAAGGCCAGGTTGAATGGAGCTCTGAGTAACCTGGTCTAGTGGAAGGTGTCCCAGTCTGTGACAGGGGGTCAGGACTAGATGATCTTCTCCTTAAGGTTCCTTCCAACTCAAACCATTGTATGATTCTATGCTCTGACAGGGCCAAGGACTGCAATTTGATTCACTTTGCATACAAAAGGGAAGTCAATCTTAGTCATGTAGTTAAAGTTGGAAGTAAAGCCAAAAGCATATCTAAAAAATGTAAATGCATGGGTAATGACATCTAAAAATAAGATGCATGTTGGGTGGTAATTCGGACTGCCAGCATGTCTTATGATTATTTTTAGTGTTTATACAAAAAATTAGTTGGCCATCTTGAAGAAGTTTTAATAATGTCAGAAACATAAACCATGCCTAAGGAAAAATGAAGAAGATATGTGCTATAAAAATATTAAAAATAGTTAAGAAGCAAAGCTTATTATGTACTTTATATAAAATCTAGGGTGTTTTTTAAACAGCGGTGAAGATACAAGTAATATTTTTAAACTAAAGTTACTTATCTTTTTCCTGTGACTAGTATTTACTTACAGAGTGGACATGAAAGACAGAAGAAAGGAATATTATAATGACGGTGCATACATGAAGTAAGTGCATTTTAACAGTTGAATCTTTAATTGTAAGAAGTATGATCTAGATTTTTAGCAAGGAGAGGATAAAATGTTTTATATTTTGTTTTTGCTGCTAAGTAGTGATAATACCGTAGTGAAATGAATACTTGTGTAAGTCCACTGGAGAAAACTTGAACTATCTAGTACTGCCAGGAATTTTGTAAATAAGTTTTCTCAATCCTGGCTACAAATTCCTAGGGAGGTAACAGGAATAACATGAATGGAGACTTAATTATTGTCTGAGATTCAAGTCATTCCATTAGATACTGATCTAAATATCTGTTAACACTAAATGAGGTGCTCAGGCCCTCCTTTTCATATCAACAAAGGGTTCTTAGTTCCAAATTATATGCCTAAAATAAAATTACCTGAGAATGTCTCTCAGAAAAGGATGTCTTTACTTTATTCAGTTCCTCTGCCTCCAAAGGGAGGCAATTATACTGATCTGCATTAGCACTGTGAAACTAAATTATTACAAGTTTAATTTTTTTGTACTCCTAAAGTGGGCTGAAGTCTTTTGACATGTGGTATTGTTATTCCGTTAAAATCATGCTTAGTCATCTTCAGTTTATACAACCAAAATTTTTAACCTGGAAATCAATACTCAACTTGCTTTCATCAACATGAAATGTTTTTACACTGTTCCAAGATGAGAGAGAGGTTATCACTGATGACAGTTCAAATTGCAAGGATTTAAATTAAATCTGACAATGCTTTCTGTTATGGTGAGAGGTTTTTGTATCACAGACAATGTAGAGGTCACTGTAGGCTTTCTTTATTAGCAAAATAGCTCCTTTTGTGTTAAACATAGTCCAAAAAAAAGAAAGTCAAGACTAACCTTAATTTCATACAAAAGAAACTTAGACATGTTTGAAAATCTCTTAACATTGAACATCTAATTTCTGTGATTCTATTTTAAGGAGATTTTCCACATTTAAAGTTAAATGGGGCTAAACCTATTCTATTAAATATTCAACACATCATTAAAATATTGAAATGTTACTTGAGAAATAAAAAACTTTGGTTAACTGAGGCCTGAATAAATATTACAGATTATCTGTGGCAGATTTTTTTTTTTAATTGCTTCATTTTTACATGTTAAAAGATGGAAGGAGAAAGAAGGAATCTGTGATAAATACCATGAAAACATAAAAGAAGGTGATTCAGGAAATGCATTTGAGACTATTCCAATCCCAGCTTTAATTTCAGTCTTGAAAGACTCCTTCTTTCTTGTCCTCTTCCATGCAGAAATGTATGATTAAAAGGATTAATGCATGTGATTTTATATTTTTGACATGAAGTCATGTTTCTAGTGCTGAGGAATTTTATCCTCCCCCCTTTCTGATGTGTGGAAAAACTGCAAACTGCTGGTTCAATACAAGTAATAAGTATAGAATCTTAGGTACTCCAGGCTGCTGAAGGAGCAGCTGAAGGAATAGGTAGGACTGTCCAGAAAAGGGGTGTGACTACGATGTTGAACAGAGGTGTTGGCTTGGAGTCTACTGCCAGCAGAGCTGTCATGAAACACAGTCACAACCCTTCCACAGTGATGAATTGCCCCCTCTGGCACAGGAGGATTGGCTGATATTTGGAAGTGCAAATTACATCTCCCTGTGGTAGCTTGTCTAAATCTGAACCTTTAATTGTAATTAAGTGATGAATACATTCCCTTCATTTTTGTTTTGTTTTGCTGAATTCAGCTCTGATAAAAGTGGCAGGTTAATTGCACTGGGGAATTAAGTCATTGAAGATCATAGAATCATAGAATGGTTTGGGTTGGAAGGGATCCTAATGATCATCTGGTTCCAATCCCCCCATGTGGGCAGGGACTCCTTTCACTGAACCAGGTTTCTCAGAGCGCCATCAAACCTGGCCTTGAACAGTTCCAGGGAACCAAAAAGCATTCCTTTAACCTTTGTTCCCCAAATTTTATCTAAAAAAATGTTTCAGCTAGCTCTAAAAAGCACAGTTTAGTAACAGCAGGAGAGTCTTTCCCTTCTACTTGCATTCAGCTATCTGTACCACACCTTGAAGGGCTGACTGTGTAATACAGCTGGACAGAAGCCACATGGTTTTGTCTGTTCTCCATAGGACAAGCATTTCAGAACAGTCGGTCAGATGTTCACATGAAAATCTCTCTTGAAGATTCACAAGATTTTCCTGTTCTTAAAAAGAGAGATAAGAATGTCAGATTGTTTACAAAAGTGAATTGAAATGGCTAGTGAGTATTGTTGAGGATGCAGGTAGCCGGGCTTGCAAGCCACAGGAGATGCAGATTTAAGTGCAGATTGACCTCTGGGTAGAAGCCCAGACGAGAGCCAAGATGAACTGCCAACCTTTGGGGTAACAGAGGGCATGAAGATGAGTGACACCAGCCAGGTGAATGAAAGAAACAGCAGGAGCCTGGAATTGCCTACTTTTTGCATAACAAAGGAGAGGTAGGCCGGTGACGCCAGCCAGCAAGGTGGATGGAGAGGGGGACATGAGCTGGGAGAAGAATAAGACTTTCCCATGCTTGGACTGTGAGGGTATAAAAGATCAGGGTTCCGTTTCTGTGGGTTGTCCTCAGAGGCACCAGCTTGAGCTGTTTCTGTGTTACCACGCTGTGAGTAAATGGCTTTGTGGAATGAGACATCTGAGACTCTGCCATGGGAAATATGGGCTCAAACAGGTAAGGAAACCTGGTGTGACTGTGTAAGAGCGGGGTGTGCAGGGAGCCATGTGGGGCTCCTGTTGGGTCACTGGAGCTGCCTGCTCTGAATGGGCTCCAATCTCAGTGGTGACAGCCTGTGGTGGTGGTCCTGTGACTGCCAGAGATGCTCCTGGGTGGTCAGGAAATTTCCTTAATATATACCCATGTTGGCAGGGCTTTACTTGAACGAATAGTTGTGAGTGGTATGGCAGAAAAATCCTTCCTACAGCCTCTGTTAGTTTAAGTTGCATTTCCCTGAAAGTTTGCTAAAAGTCTAGAAAAGACCTGGTGGCCTCCTCCAGGACCCTCTCTGGAGCAAGAATATGGCATGCAGGCAGGATGCTGCTTCCATTTTCTCATTGAGGATCATTAAAGGAAACTGCCATATTTTAATTGGTAGACTTAACTTCTTATTGTATCTTTTGAGGGCTTCTCTGCTGCAGAAACTAAGTAGAGAAGAAGAGTAAGGACATTCAAGTGGATAAATCATTCTTTAGAAATTGTTGCAGAGCATCCTCTGGTCTAGTAGTATTACTCTACAGAGGTTGTCTTTAATAAGGAGAATACTTTAATGTGCTCAGATGAACAAGAGAACACCTAGCAAAGTGTATCAGGGCTGATAAATAAAGTGATAATTGTTTATATCTGTCCCTTTTATTCCATGTGTGTAATGTGAAGAGGCAGCTTTCTGCAATGCAGTGGGGTTCTTTGTCACAAAAAGTAATGGTTGCCACCAAGTTAGTTCTTTGTATAATATAAAATCCTAGTTCACCACCCAAAGTTTAGAGAAGTGACAAAGGATCAAATCTTTTACAACCAGACATTTCTGCTGATGTGTATTTTCCATCTTATCTACTCCACTTTTTTTTAAGCAAGTTGTTTTTATTGGACTATGAGTAGCAAATTCCTACAATTTTATAGCCATGTGACATTGTTGTCATTGCTTTTAGCACAGGAAATGGTACATCTGTTAGTATAGAGACCAAAAATACTCTCCCATGAGTCACTGAAAATCATCTGCCAAAACTAATTAAACTGATGCCAAATATGACAAGTCAGTTTAAGACCTGTAACAATTTATAGTACACTGACTTTGCGGGAAAAGGTAGAATATGGGGATGAATGTAGTGGGAGGTTAGGGTAAGGATCTGAAGTACAATATCACAGAAGAGTTAAAGGTCTCTTATCTGATTTTTTTTTCAATAATTCACCTATCTCTGTTGAACTAGTCCAAAACCAATTTTCAGATCCTTTGTTTTGTAGCTTTAATCATTTACCATTAAATTGCAGTTAACAGGAAAACTGTTCAGACTATTTGAACTCACATTTTAAATTTCTCAGTGACATTTTAAGTCTTATTCTAAGATGAGAACTGGTTTAAAACAAAATTCAATATATCCTTGTATGGAAACTTTGCTAGAATTTCATGGGACTATCATGAGAATCTCCCAGAGAGATGTTTTGGTCTTGATTTTCTTAAGGGAATTCAGAATGAAATACAAGGTCTTTTAAGTGTTAAGCTAAAGAATACATGAAGAAGAGCAATGTAAGTTTTGATAATAAATACTGTGGAAATGGTTTTTATGCATTAGGCCTTCAAACCTTCAGTGTTACATGTCTAGCTAAGGCCTGTGGTCTGATTTTGACTTCAGAAATGCATATATACAATGCATCAAAGAACCTGAAATATCAATAATTATCAACCTGATTTCCACATGAAGTCACATATAATACTTAGAAGAATTACTTCTTTTGAGCTAGATAAGTAGTTTGCTTATTGTATCATAGAGTTTCTGAAATTATTTTTTTTATTTCTATAGGAAATATAATTTTTAAAGTGCAGCTGTAAGAATGTGGTAGAATTATTTCATCTAGATGAGCCATTAAATTTATGTTTTCATTCTTAAATATATGATTGTGTGGTTGCAGGGTTTGAACTATAATGCATTATGCGGGCAATAAGAGACATAAGGAGTAGAGATGGGTTTATCTAGAGAAAAGACCAAGGCCCCATCTCCCTTGACATTTTTAGTTGACAAAAGACCCTCCAACAAAACTAGCTTGCTTCATCTGCTACCCTGACTTGTATCAATAGAGTGTGGAGAATTGAGGCCCTACTTTATCTTGCAGCGCATTTGTGTCCAATGTTTGTCTCACCTGCTAAAGTTCCTGTTGCCAGTGCTATGAATGCTTTCCTTTCTCACTCTCCTGTGACAAATATATTAATTTTAGTAGTATTTTTATCTAGATTCAGCCCATTTGTCTAGCACAAATGATCAGAAATCCCTTTACTGATAAGTACCTTGCTCCATTCCTGTGACACTTCAGTGATTTATAACTCTTGATCTTTGTTTCAGAATACCTATGTGTCCTCAGCCTTCCTGATCACACTGATCTGTCTGCTAAGTTAACCTGAGTGGGTCCAAACAGTTGCTATGAACCAGTTTCTTCCTTCTTTCCAGATGACAACCAGTGTAGCAAATCTTACTGGTTTCAAATCTGTGCGCTTGTACTATTCACTCAAATGAGGATTTTGTGATATCCAAAAAAGTTATTTTCGGAAAAAATTTTTTCCAAGCTCTCAGCACCATTGCTGTGAGCTGTTGACCCATCTTCAACACTAATCACAATAAATTTCTGGCAGAAGTAGTTGGCATTTGCATGTGTGTCTCTAGCGACCTGTTTATTACTGAGTTTTCTGTAACTTCTCACCCTGTTGCAGATCTGTCCTGCACAGATTTCCTGTTTATAAAGTGAACATCTTCTGATAATTTAGCATATTTAGTGTTCCTAAATTAATATCTAATCCAGTTATGTGGCAGAAGTATGTCATACCACTTTCATTAACTAAATTGAAACATCTGTGGCCCAAAATTCCCTGGCATGGACTTAATGATCAAAATCTCCATAATCCTTCTGGTGGTTCATGATGATTTTTCTCTGATAGGACTCCCTGGTCCTAACATCTCGTGTTTGGATTACTACAGTTGTCTTAACCAGGAGTAAATTATGACATCCGTTTAAGAGATACAATGAGCTCAAAACACAGAACTTTTTCCATGACAGGCAAACTACTTAGAAGCCCACAGGAATAATGCTGTAGACATGGCATGTCTATGTTCACATTCACATTAAGTTTACCGTATGAAGGTTAGAAATTCTAACATTAGTTCCTAGCATTAGTTTCTGAAGTTGTTCCTGTTCCTTTTTCTAATATCATAACTTGATGATGCATTATCCCTTTTCCCCAAAGGTATTCTAAGCTCGCTGACTTTTAGGACCATGGTATACAGATCATTCATTCCCTGAATTTCTCCTGAAAGGTGTAATAAGTAAGTTTGGCTTTTATAGCAATGGGAGTCTCTCTCATAAGGAGAGTATTTTTAAAGGTAAAATGCCTACTGCATTTTACATTTAAATAAAAAAAAACTACAGGGAAAGAGATTGGGGAGGATAACTACAGGTGCAGAAGCTCCAATACCGACTGTTGCAAAACAGTATTTTTTGTTCAAGGATAAAGAACTACTGTAGTAAGAGACAAAATTATTTAAATAAGGAAATGCAACATTTTAAGCATAAATAAAAGCATTTATACTCATAAGTGGGGATGGAGAATAAATATTATTCTAGCCTGACATTGACAACTCTTGATTTTTGTTTTTCTTATAAATAGAAGAGAACCACAAGATTTCCTTAGAATTCTGTGTAAAAGGTAGGTAGCAGGGTAACTGTAGAAGACTGTCTTATCAGCCACACCATTTACAGCCTGTACAAAGTCAAAAGTCATGGCAGTCAGACAAAGTCCTCAATGACTGGAAATTTTTTTCAAAAAAAGTTAGAAGCATCTTATTTATTTTTAAAAAAGAAATATAGGAGGACCCTGGGAACTATCGGCCAGTCATCCTTGCCTCTATACCCAGTAGAACAGAAGATGAAGAAGATCCTCCTGGAAGTTTTGTCAAGGCATAGGGATGACAGGTGAAGAGATGAAGGAGGCAAGCAACTTGAGTTCACATAGGGAAAATCATGCCTGACTGATCCAGTGGCCTTCTAGGTCTGCATTGGTGCATAAGGGAAAAACCATGGATTTTATTTTGACTTTTGCAAAAACTACATAACCCTGTCACTAAATTGGAGAGATCTGAGTTTGATGGAGGGACTATTTGATGGCTAAGGAATTGGCTGGCCACATCTGAAGATGTGATTCAATGTCCAAATAGAGATCAGTAACAAGTGGTATCCCTCAGAGGTCATTCTTTGGCTCAATATCTTTATTTATGACATAGGCAGTGGGATTAAGTGCGCTCTCAGCAAGTTTACAAATGACAACAAGCTGTGTGGTCCAGTTCTGTACATGAGTGAAGGGATGCCATCCAGAGGGGCCTTGACAGGCTGGAAAGTTGTGCCAAAGTAAGCCTTATGAAGTTCAACAAGGCAAAGTGCAATGTCCTGCATCTGGGCCAAGGCAACCCCTGCTATTGATAAAGACTGAGGGATGAATGGATTGAGAGCAGCCCCATGGAGAAGGATTTAGCATACTGGCAAGATGAAAAATTGCGTATGACCCAGCCATGTGCCCTCACAGCCCACAAAGCTAAACGTGTCCTGGGCTGCATCCAAAGCAGCGTGGGCAGCAGGGGAGGGAGGGGATTCTGCCCCTCTGCTCTGCTCTGGTGAGACCCCACCTGCAGTGCTGCAGTCAGTACTCGGGTTTCCAGCCCTAGAGTCTCCATCTGAAGGAAGACATGGACAGGTTGGAGTGGGTCCAGTGGAAGATTGTCAGAGTGATGGAGCATGTCTGCTATGCAGACAGGCTGAGAGACATGGGGGTTGTTCAGTCTGGCGAAAAGAAGGATCCAGGCAGACCTTACTGTGGCTTTTCAATACATAAAGGGGGTTTCTAAGACAGACTGAGGAACTTGAGGTGATAGAACAAGGGGCAATGCTTTTACACTCAAAGAAAGTAGATTTAGGTTGGTCATAAAAAAGAAATTCTTTACTGTGAGTAGAGAATTTTTTTGAGGGGGAGACAGGTTGCTCAGAGAACCTGTGGATGCCCCATCACTGGCAATTCAACATCAGTTTGGATAGGACTCTGAGCAGCCTGGTCTAGTGGGAGATGTGCCTGCCCATGGTAGGGGTGTTGGAACTAGATGGTCTTTGAAGATCCCTTCCAACTCAAACCATTCTGTGGCTCCATGTTTCTAAATAGAAGTATAGCATAACATAGCAAGCAATTTAATGTGTGAAGGCCTCAGTTAAGAAATTAATGCTTTGGTACTGATTTTACACAATATTAGGCAGAAATCCATTGGTAATAAAAAAACTGGAGTAGTGTTTGATATTTAATGATTTTTAGGAGCCAGATTTTTATTAAGGAGGAAAAAAGTACCTTACAGAATGACGGACAGCTTAGATGATTTTGTAAATATATGAAAGGCCTTTTAAATAGTTTTGTCAAAATCATGACCCTTTCAACACAAGAATTATAAAATAAGGACTCAAATATAAATCAGGACTAGAGTCAGAGGAAAAGTAAACAGTTTCTTTGAAGAGCAAGGCACTTCTATTTGTAATTCTTTGTTAGCCATAAATTGAGATTTATTCATTATACCTAGGTAGAGCTTTATAGGGCTTACATACATTAATACTTCAAATGTATACTCCTTGTTATGAAACATAAACACGCATGGGTATGACTTAGCCTGTTATACCTGCAAAACCAGAGAAATTTCACTGACTTCACTTAAGTTTTTTGGTACTTTATCTTTCGTATGTAAATATAGGCTTTGGCTCAATGTTTTCAAAGAAGAAATAATTCTATCTGTGTTAGAAGCCATGGGGACTTCTGTACCATCCTTTTCTCTTTCTTTCAAATCAAAGCCTCCTAAATAAATGCTATAAAAATGTTTAAAATTAAAAGAAAAATTTAAATTATTTAAAAAATAAGAAGCTGTTTTCTCACTATCAGCTTTCAGAAAATCCCCGAAGAACATGCTGAAGTGAATTAAATCTGCAGTGAATGCTGTTCTTTGTCATAACAAGAAAACAAAAAAATCACAGAACACTTACCAACTTTCAAAATAAGGTTATAATTTAGCAGAACAAAACCAAAGCTTTTGGTATTGTATTTCTTTATTTGCTTTGGCACTGGCATAATTTTTTGATTGTGCATCAAATACTCAGTTTTGCCCAATCTATATTTCTTGCTTGTTTAGTTGTGTTTGTAAAACAAGAAATATCTTGAAAACAGACTTTGCATGAAGTTTACTAATAAATATAACTGTCTGTAGAAACCAGCTATCAGACAGACATTAACCTGATCTATTTGTAGTTCCCTGTCATACTTAAAATAAATACAAAAACATGGAAGTTCAGGGCTTTTTTGTTCCAGTTACTCTGTTTCCTCTATTCCAGCAGTGTTTAAAGATTCTGAAGTCCTCTATTATGAAAAAAACAACACTCCAACACTCACAAGAAATAGAAAAAGTGTAGGGCTTCTGCAACTGTGGTGTTACTGTGTCCTGAAGAGAGAGGTCTAATTCTACATCTTGTTCATGAAGATTTTTTTAATTCACCAAATGAAAAGCCTGGAGCTCCTGAGACCCTTGTAAATAGACCTTTTGACTGATGTTTTCTTTGAACTTTTTTTCAGTTATGCTTAAATGTTAAAACTCTTGTCTTACTGCTTTCTTTGGCAGTAATAATGAAGGGGCGTAGATTAATAAATGGAAAAGAGAGGCTTACTGGAGTTTTCTTTGCAGTACTGCGGGATCAGAGAAATCAGCCGTACATCTAACATGCTTGTTAAAGTGGTGCATCATGATGAATTGTCCTTACAAATCTCTGAAATCCTTACATTTTACCTTGTCTTTGTTACTATGATTATGGAGAGAGAATCTTTTATACTGCAGGAGACATTCAGACTCCCCATTCCCCCCCAGGAAAAGTGTTTTCAAAGTACAATTGCGTAGGCTGTGTCACCAGCTAGAGAGAAGCAAAAGCCACACACATGTTCTTTTAAAAGCTGTTTTCTCCTCATAGAATCTTTTTGTTTTTAACAATAGTCAAAGTAAAATCTCAATTGAAAACAGAAGTCAGAAGCCTCCCTGCTTTGACCAGACAGAGGACGGAAGGGAGAAAAAGACATCCATTCTCCAAAGCTCCCTACCTCTATTTTCTAACACAAGCTCAGCTACAGAAGAGCCAGATTGCAGCCTGTTCCATGCAACATTTTGTTCTTTGATGTGATGCCAGTCGATAAGCCATTACATAACTAGAAGAAGGTCCAGTGGGTTAGAAACCATCAATTCAGAAAAAGCAGAGAGGAGGAACACCTAGACCTGATTGATTTGTGAGGAGTGAGCAGGGCTGAAGGTTAGCGAGTTGTTTACTCAAGGAATATTTCACATTCTGCCTCGTTTGGTGACACATATTTGAGGTAGTCTCTTGTGAGAGGCTTGAAACCCTACCATTGTGCCTGGGTCTGAGCTGTAGTACAAATCCAGGTCTGTGAGAAGAAAAATCTAATTCTGTGGAGACTGCAGTCATCAGACAACAGGAACTTCCCACAAGACACAGAAAGGGGTTCGGATCATCAAAGCTATGGGAAGATGCAGACATGTTCTGGAAGTCTGTAAGAGAGTAAGCGAAAGCATGCAAAGCACTCAGAACAGAGGGAGCTCAAGGGTTATAGTGAAAGTTACTGGTGTTTCTGTAACTAAATATTTTGCACAGTAACCTGGCTGTCCATATATTACTATAAAGTACCTTGTTAATGTGCTGGTATGTTAGTGTTAGAATTTGCCAAGAAAATCTGTCTGTATGTTTCATTACTTAGAAGCCCAACAGAGTGTATTTTCCAAGTGCATTATTTCAGCAATGGAATTGCAAAGACCTACCTGATACTAGGAATGTGACACCTGAAATTATTTTTTGCTTCTACTGCAAGTTTAGACCAACATCATATAAAACATTCAGAAAGCACTTCCAGGAGAAAAAAAACCTGATATGACTACAGTGTGTAGAATACTTACTGCAACATTTAATCTCTTGTTTCTGTGCATCTACCTGTAAACTTGCCAAGCAAGATATATACAGAGTGAAGAACACAAGAGAGCAAAAGCAGAACTGAGATGTGCCAGGGAGCTGGGATTATTCAAGGAGGAGAGATTTGCCAAAGATTTTGAGTTCAGATTTTGTAATGCAACAGACTTGTCTAAGCCCCATTGTGATGACAAATTACTGAAATAAAGCTGAAGATTTTTAAAATAGCTTTCCATTTTGCTTTGCCTGTAAATTGCAGTGAGATAGATGTAAATATATCCAGCTGAAAATAAAACTGTTTATTCTAGTTCATTGCATTAATTAGATGATTTGTAGGAAGTCTTCTATAATCTTCAGTTCAGAAAAAAACCCCACTTTTCTGTATTCTGTGGTGTTTGTTAAAGCAAATCTAATGTTGAAATCCCAAAAACATTCTGTACCCTCATGTTTAATTATACTGTCTGAAAAGAGAACATTAGCACACCTGAGATGTAGCATGCAGCAGTTCAAATCCTAAATTACAATCCAGAAACGAGAAGAAATTCAGTGTTTTGAGAAAGTCTCAAAATCAAAATATAAAGTCTATATAGAAACTGTAAGTGAAAACACACTGTGTTATGAACCTGCAGACCTGAAAGTTGACCTGGTATTCTGGAAAAGGACTGAATTATGGAGAGCAACTTGAAAAATCACCTTCTTATGGAATCACAAACCAACCAGCATGTCTTTTGGTGGTGTTTTGTTTTGCACCCCAGATTTTACATACTTGCAAGCACTCCAAGGAAGCAAATATTTGATAACCAAAACAGTATAATTTTGAAGGACAATCAAGACGATATTCACTTGTATAATACTGAGTGTGCAGAAATGTGACAAAGCTCAAAGAAGAGATCACCAATTAAGATTAAAGAGGGCAATGACAGGTATTTGACATCAAAGCCAGTATCAAATGTATCAGGAAGTCTGCTTCCCATGAAACAGTGATGCCAAGACAACTGATGACAAAAATAATTTTTCTACTCAAATGATGATGTTGGAAAGTGGTGGCCTGAATTGGGGCACTCCTCTTTGTTCTGCACTGGGATGGAAACATCGAAAATGTATTTAAAACAGAACTATGGCTCATTATATTATGACCTCATACAGAGACCTTTTGTTTAGCATCAGAGACAAAGTGAGCATGCCAGCCAGAGTGTGTAACTGCCTGCATCTGTCTGTGTATGAAAGACTACTGAGTGTCCTCTGGCTACAGCTGAGATACAGTCACATCTGAAATTGTGTGGAACACCATCAATGTGAGTGAATATGGCACACAGGACTCTGCTAGGCTCAGGCGTGCTATACTCAGTTTATTACTGAGGTCACACTAATATAAAAATGCTCATTAAACATTTATTTCAAAACACTCCTTCCATCTTGTCCTCTCTCCTGTGTTCCCTTCTGTTATCCCAGTTTTCTGGCATTGACTCATGGGCAGCACAGGAGAGAGGAACTGCAATGATAGGGTACCTGGGTTGTATTAATAAACACAGGAACATCTCATTTAAAAATCAGTACTTTTCAAGTATTACTGCAGAACAGATAGTAGACGTTCTGTTCTTCCAAAAAGCGAGCTTTTGGGAGAGAGGAAATTCTTCTTAACAGATGCTAAATGCATGACTTTATATTTTTGCACTGTTGAGTTCATGCTGTGGCTCCCATCCTGAAACTTGCCTAATTCCTGTGTCATGTGTGGTTCTCCTCTGGATGATTGGCATCTTCCCCCACTCTCTAAGGCAACAGTAAATGCTTTTACCTGTACACCTATTTATGATCTTTTAATCAACTGAAATAAAACATGAATTTTATCCTCAGTATGGATTTCCTGAAATAAATCCTTTCCACTGAATGGCTTTATTTTAGTCACGAACTTTCCCTCTAAGCATAACTCACTGTTTCCCTATTTAGTTTGTGTTTTCCACATCTTCCAATTCTTATGTTAATCACATACCATTTAATTTCTGATATACCAGCATAATAAATGTCTTCCTCCATGTATCCATGAATCTGGATGAATTAAATCTACCAGATTTTGTACATTGGAAATAATGCTTTTCTCATTAAGAGATAAATACTGAGTTAATGTGTGATGGACTAAGTATAAACTAATGCTAGTCAAACTGGACAGTTCTAAATGCAAACAACTGGGTCTGCTTGCTAGTTTGCAAAGCCCCTCTATTACATATAGACTGATGCAAAAGTGGCCTCTCAAATGATGGGGTTGCTCAAGAGGAATACTTCTGGTGAAAATAAAGTACGCATATAGATTCTCGCCAGTATCAGAACCAAAATCGTGTGGGTGAAACTTCAATATGTTCACCTTGACCCTGACAAAAAAAAAAAAAAAAAAAAAGGACACAAAAAACCTGCTGAATGAACAGAGATTATTCTGCTTAAATGGCAAGTGAGGACATGAGAGGCATAGAGAACACTTCTAAGTGTCAAAAGTGAGACAGATCTAAGTTTGGCTTAGGCTTTCTAGGCTTTTAAAATACATATTTTTGTTGTGTAATATGATGAACAGGATGCTCGGTATGGCCCCTCTCCCACTGGCTCCCCTTAAAGCTGAACCAGAATGCTCACTTCAATTAGATTTCCTACTGGTTTGATGAATGTTGCTCACCTGTGCTAGTTTTTACTTCCCTTCTAGGTTCTGCTTCAGTTAACTTTCACAACTGAATTTGCAGTCTCTGAAATTGCAATCTCTAAAAAAAAATGTGCTTTACTACTGAAAATCAGGCATATCTGGCATAGATATCTTACCAACTTTTTCCTAGAGAAACATGTTCCATGTTAATAATTAGTAGTTTCAAGAATTAATCAAGTTTTAGAACATTTTCATAGATCTCTTTGCAACTGAAGTACAACATGTTTATGGACCTAGTGCTAAATGTTGATTTTTTTCTTAGGGATACTGTTGTCCTGACTGCTAAGGGATACTAGTCCAGGTCATTAGAACCTTGGCATTGACCTCCACTATGCAGAAATGACACAAATCACCCAAAGTGTACGATGTACCTCCGGAAGGGGTCTTCAAAAAAGCTGGAAGGTGAAGCTGTTTTCTGTTCACTGGCTGAATGCTTCACTACCTACAAGTTTAACCAGCAGTTACAACAAGGCTTCTGAGTACCCTGCTGTATTAGGGAACTGTTTCCCATGACTGAGTTTTCTTGTCTTTTAGCAACATCTGACATCCATCTAAATAAAATAAGCCAATTTCCTATGTCATTTAAGTAGAAGTTGCAGCAAGAAGTATAACCTTTTGCTGAATTTCCTCCTGATTTCCTAGAAATTAACTGCTGTAAGAGTTGGATCTTAATAAATGAGACGATTACTTCACCTGCTTTGATGCTGGTGCTGTTCCAAGCATACTCCAGGAGAACTTACTTCTCTTGGGCTTTAACAAACATGTTTTATGGGCAAAAGATTTATGAAGAAAGGAGAGCATATTAATGTACCATGAGTGTCTGTCTCTTCTCAGAGAAAGCAAAGAAGGGTACAAAGAAACACAAGCTTATCTTTCTGAAGATACTGCACTTGGTAGTGGCAGTGCCTTTTTACCCTGGGAAATCAAAATATTAAGATTTTGGTAAGCAAACAGAGGCATTAAGTTCTCTTTCCAGATCTGTCTCTTTCTGCATCTCCCTCTCTACAGACTCCCAGCTGGAGGACCAGAGAGAACAGAATTCTAAGCTTGTTTTTTCTCCAGGTTTTGCAACTTCCCTTAATAATTCAGCTACAAGTATTAGTTGACTTCTAAATTACCACACTACCAAATAATTACTTGTCTTAGACTTTCGGCTTGATATTTTTGAAGTTACAGTATGTCTTTGAAATATTTTGCTAAATGCTAATTTTGTAGTATTAAAATCTGTTACCATTATTGTTTTTAAATAATGTGTAACATCGGTTAACCCAGGCAAAAATTTATAGAACATTAACAGTATGGAAGAAAACTCAAAATACTTATTAAGAATTATTTTTAAGTTTTGGTGAGTACTTTAATTATCTAGAAAACATACAGATCTTCTGTCATTTTCTGATATCTAATGTGGCTGCTTTGAAGAACACACATCAGATGAGCTGTGTTTGTGCTCATGCCTGTGGGAAAGTGCATATGGAGAAGAAAAAAGGACTTCTTACAACATTTCTGAGCTCTTCAGTTGAAAACAGAGAAGAAATGAGAGAAGTCTGGAGTATTAGTAGCAATAGCAATTAGGTGAACTGTCAGAGTCCAAGTGTGATGGTTCTCTGATTCACAAATCAGATCTGCTAGTAACACCTGGAGTAAAGATGCATTGGAATAGTGATCATTCTCTGGAAAGTTTAGAGGAGAACACAAAATCCATGTATAATGTGCTGATTCAAGACAAATTAGCATGACATGAGCTCTGGTTATTCAGTGTTCTCTAAAGTTTGTTGCTGCTATCTGCTTGATTAAATAATACATACATCTTTTTCTACAAAGTAGGTGCAGCAGTACTTTTATCAATGACCAATTCCAGATTCACCAAAACCAGGACCTCCTATTATATGTCTCTTCTAGCTGGAAGAGTTAATTTTTTCATGTAAATAAATACATTCTGGGGTCATTTGAAGCCAGTCAGCAGCTAAACTAAGTTAAGCTAAACTAAGTTAAACTAAGCTCAGCTAAACTAACCTAAGGTTTGGTTAGTTTGGGTCAGCTGCCCAGATCCCACCCCATTCCCACTTCTTGACCGCCCTTGGCCTAATGCTGGGAGGACAGAGAGGGAAAAAGAGAAAGCCTCGGCGCTGTTCCAGCGCTGCTCACAACAACCGAAACAGAGGTGACTTATCAAGGGTTTTATCCACAAATCCCAATGTGGCACCTAAGAAGGAAGTTAACTTCACCCTGTCCGGAAGCAGTGCATGTTCCTAACCATAGAAGTTTACCTGTTCTGAGTAAGTGCAGTAGAAATAATACCAGGTAGGGAAGGTGATAGCACAGGAGGAAACTTGTACTTAATTTTGCTATGTGTTTTCCTCAACCCTGACCCACTTTCCCTTAGTTCCCTTGGGGAAATCATTCCTTTCACCAACTGCCTAACTATAGGTGTTGCGGAACTTCTCACACAACCCCTTTTCAAAAATTCAGTTGAAGTTCCTTGGCCACATTTTAAAAACAAAATATCCTAGGCTCCCTGCAGTATGAAACAGTGTATAATTCAATGTGAATTCCTGAGCTTCTTCGGAGTTGCCCATAGTCCCATCACACGTATTTGGAAGCCAATGACTTTCTCACCACTTCTTGAAGCAAAAGCCAGTGCAGTTATAACATTCAGGCAGCATTCTGCTGCCTGTCAGAAAAAAACAGTGCATGACAATTATGCTCCTGGCTTTTTGTAAATTGTTGTTTTCAATGGAGAAATCATGCTGATTTCGTCTTCCTTGCTTGTGCCATCTAACTACCATTAGAAAAGCCATCAATTACGACCACTAGCACAAGAAACTTCTGTCTGTATTGAAGATAAACTAGATCAAGAATGGATTCATAGTTCATATAATTACTCTCTACTTTTGCTGCTTCTGTGGGCTTTCTACATCTACTAGGGAAAAAAAAAAAGCAAAGTAATTTGAGAATTTATTTCAATTAGTTTTAATAAGAACAAGCCCAAGAACAGTCAGAGACCTACCACTCATTCCTAGCTAGGGAATTCAGAGCTACTGATGTGAGTGCTGGGTACCAGGCTCCTTGTGCTATATTGTTGGCTCAGAAAGTGGCACTTTCCTCTTAGCTGAAGTCATATGAATACAGACATACTAAAGGAGCATGATGAGATGACAGCAGTGGAAAAGATTAAATATAAGAATGTAGATAGCTATACCTCAGTGGCGGTTCTTGCCAACAAGATGTGGCCCCTATGCACACTTGATTCATGAAGTGATTTCCACAAGAAGGGGAACTGGACAAGTTGTTTCACTGGTTGGATCAATATCACCGCAGGGTGGATCATCAACAATGAAATACAGGTGTTCATAGGGTGAAGTAAAGCTGCTGTTTAACAGTACATGAAATGCTGCACAACCTTGTGGTGAGGGTGGGAGGAATGCAGTAACAACTTGAAAGCAGAGGAAACAACAGACTAAAATTGCTCACTGAAAGCAGTAAAATGGGTCTAGTGCCCCACCTTTTGCACAAAGCAGTATGAATCCTTAACTAAAGCATTATATTATTTAGTTTTCATCTTTTGAACAAAGAGCTGAGCAGTATAGCCTTGAGGCAGTAGCTCAGTACTTACTGGGTGGTTGCAGATTGAGGGGCAGTGCATTCCCTGCCATTTCAGTTTGTCTGTTGATAACACAAATGGAGGGTGTGCTGTAGGGAGAAATCTGCTGCCCACACTACACTGGCAGTTGTAGCATATTGCTTGGATTAAATAGCAAAGATTAGCTTTTAGAAACCTGTAGTACAAACACAAGGGAGTTTTATCTGCTCAATCATCACTTTTATCCATGATAAAGACTACAGGATACTCTGAGAGATTATTCTATACTTTCATTTCCTTTGCACAAGATTACATTTTTCTACTCAAATGCACAAATGGGGTTCTGAGAGATGTATTTGCCTTGTCTTTTAAAAATGCTGAGTTGGTTTTTCGTGTACTTTCAGATATAAAAGGATTTAGAACTGAAGTTAAGTGCAATAAAATTTCAGATGACAACACTACTATGTCAGCTAGATTTTCACTATTACATTGTGTACCTCATTGACTGGGGAGTAAATACCTGCGTGCATTTCCATCACAATTTCCCAAACAGTAAGCAATATTTAACTTGCCAAAGGCAAGATAAAAAAGCATTCAGTCCCAGCCCGCTTCTTCATGTGCCTGTGAGAGGCATTCATCTCACAGGCATGCTTCCCTGATTCTCTGTGATAAAATTTTCTTGATCTTTTTAAGTGGAAAACAATTGTCTGAAATTAAGGTGCTAAGTGTCACGAGTCTGAAGGTACACAGACACAGACCAATTTAAATGTAGATGAATCAGTAGAAAAAGAGAAAAGAGGAAGATTGGGATCCATTGAGGTATAGAGGTATAGAGTAAAAGGACTTAGGTTTCCACCAAAAGCACTGATGCAAATTCATCATCAGTTTTTGTGGTCTACTATATATCTGTATTGTATCTGTAGGTGAAAGTACTGGTATCAGTTTCCTGGATGGTTGTTGCTGCCTGTTCTGAGCCTCCCCTCCCCCTCCCCAAGACACTTGCCTCTGCCATGTGCTCTGAACTCCTTTGTTCCAAGCGCGGGCAAAACCAAATGTAACTCAAACTCCTTAGCAGTGTCTGATTGGCCGGTCACCCCGGGTCACCCCCAGTCCTCCCCTTTCCCCTTCTCCGAATAAAAGAAAGGACCAAGAGGGGGCCCACCCTCTTTGGCTTGCACCCTTTCTGTGAACATCTTGTCTCTGTTTCTATTTGAAAGCTTCTAATTGCAGGAATTGGCAACCAAAAGCTATTATTTCTCCCTCTTTGCTTCTGCTGTTGGTATCAGCTTTGCAGCTACCATTTTGCCACTTTTAGAGCTACTGAAATGCTGGATTGCCCGTGCTACCTCTCTAGGGTGCCCGAGGCTTTCTAAGGCATTGAACTATGAGACTAGCCGGTAAAAAGCTGTGAGTATCTCCACAGATGGTTGTGTATCCTCACTCTTTCAAACCCTTTTTTCCCCACTCACAAAAGTTAAGTGCTGTGTGCAGAGCTTCACGTAGTCGTAAAATATGACGAGCACCCAGCTGTGGAAGAAGGAAGAACTTGCGGTTCCTGGCCATGTGCTTAATCATTTCAAAGCAGCTTTGAGGTGGGGAACACAAATACATTAAAAGAATCTGAGCAATCTGCCTTCCTAAAATGGAAGCAATATAGGCTAATGGAAAGCCATTAGACCAGCAAGATTCTCAAATTATTGTGAAAGTTATTTATCTTCCCTCTATGACAGTTTCTCTAACAGAAAAATGGGGATAAAACACTCACCATTTTTTAAATAATTAAAAGAAAGACGGTGTTTCAATAGTAAGTATTGTGCTCTGCAGCAAACAGGACTTAGTTTTTTAGGCTACTCACAATAAAGTGAGTTACAATTATCTCAGATTTCAAGACAGAAAGATCTAATTTTCAGTACACTAGCAGTGAAGTTGGTATCGATACTTTGACAATGAACTTCGTATGCCAACAATATTTTTATTTAAATTAAAAAACTAGGGTATTTACCCAAGGCTTTACAGTGAGGTGTAAAACTGCTTGCACTGATAGTTAAATTAACTCAGTAGATTCCTAGAAGCAAGCGTGCATGAGAAAGAAAGTAACTAAACAAATCACTTCCAGAGTTTTGTAGAAATCATGTCAAAAGGGCAACTATTAATTTGGTATGGTTTTATTCTGTGCCTCTCTTAGTTATTTAGAAGAAACAGTTTAATAGGATAGAAAAATACAGTGTTTTCATGGCCCTTGAAGCAGAGCTCCTATGTCACTATCCAAGAAGCTCAACCATGAAGCCTCTGAGGAGTGGGAGACTTAAATCAATTAACAGTGCTAGAAAAGCATAGCAAAAGTGAGGGAGATGAAGTAGACAGAGTAGCTGTGGGTGATTCAGGATATAGGGGGGGGAAATGTAGGTGATTAGGGACAGGCATTCGGAAGATATCACGTTGTACGAGACAGGTAGAACCCCTCCCCTCTACAGGTAATACGTGAGCAGAAGGAAGTGACGTGGCAAACCCAGGTTATTTAACCCTATGTAATCCATGAATAAACGCCATTTGCCATCCACCAAATTGGTGTCTGTGAGCTGATGGCCCGAACGACCTGAGGTGGTCGTCGTGCCGTTCCTGAACCGGGTCGCTATGCCTCTGAGAGGCGACAAGTGGTGCCGAAACCTGGGATCCGGAATTGGAATCGGGATTGGGAATTCGCCTGGACGGGTGAATGGCGGCCGGTGCGGCAGGACCAGCCTGGCGGGGGGGACGCTCCCGGACCAGCGAGGAGGATGGAAGCTCTCGCGAAGGTCGTATCTCAGATTCATAACCAATGGGGTATTGATTGCAAGCCAAAAGATTTTACTCTCGCTGTAGCGAGGCTTTTGGAAATTGGGGTCATAGACCAACCGGTGGATGTACTCCACCCAGAAGTATGGGACAAATGTTCCAAGGTTCTAGCTGATGAAACAACGTCCTCGGGTTCAGAGAAATACCTTAAATTATGGGGAAAAGTCGTGCAGGCTTTGCGTAAGGCCCTGCAAGAGCAGGAGACCTGGAAAGCCGCACAGAACTGTTTGCTGGCCACACCTCGGTTGGGAGTTGGGGCAACTATGCAAACTACAGATGAAAGCAGCCCTGCCAAGCGCACAGACTCGCAGGAGCAAGCACCGTCTCCACGGCCCCCCAGCCCAACCCTAGGGAAGGAGCGGGCGCAGTCATTCCGGGGCGGGCTGGTGGAGGAGGCCAGGGGGGCTGCCGTTAAAGCGGAGTCTGAAACGGCGTGGGCCAGACCCCCACCCTAGGCCCCGCAGAGTGGCGCCGACCCCAGAGGGGATGGGGGGGGCACACACGCGGCCGGCAGAAGCGGGGGAGGTGCGCCAGGAGGCACACACGCGGCCAGCAGCAACGGGGGAGGTGCGCCAGGTAACGCAGACGCGGCCGGCGGGATCAAAGAAGGTCCGCCAGATACCGCAGACGCGCGTGAACGGAAAATGGGGGGGAATCCCGGAGGGGGAACCAGGGCCAACCAGAGCGCTCGCCCGGAAACATGCCCATGTATAGCAAGAGCCTCCCTCAGCAGGAGGCGGGGCGAGCCCAGGGGGAAGGAACGGCCCAATGCTAAGAGAAAGGGGCAGGGTAGGAGCCCGGTGAAAAAGCTCCGGAGCCCGGAAGTATCCAGTCAGTCGACTTCCGGCTCCGAGTCGGACTATAGCTGGAGCGGGTGGCCTGACGAATGGTCCGTAACCGACTCCGACTCTGACAAAGATTATTTAAGAATAGATAAAAGCTATAACCACCACGCTCCTACTCGGGCCAAGGGGAAATTCGAAAAAGAACGTACTCCGCTTACAGACTGGAGAAAGATAAAAACAGCCTGTGCTGAATGGGCCCCTTCAGCCACGCTAGCTTTCCCGGTCCGAGTAGGAGGGCAAGCCGGAAACCAGAGGACTTACTCACCGATAAATCCTAAAGATATACAAGCAATTGTTAAAGCAATTGCAGACAGAGGGATTAATTCGGCTATGGTTTCCACCCTCATCGACAGCCTTTTTGGAGGGGACGACATGCTCCCGTTTGACCTATCAAATACCTAAATCAGCTCCTTAAGATCCGTTTCTCAGCGTACTAAATACTACCTTTTTGTCATTGAATCAATCAAACCCGAACTTTACAGAATCATGCTGGCTGTGTTATGACGCGCAACCCCCTTTTTATGAGGGCATTGCACTTAATGTTCCTTTTGGCTACTCAGCAGCACAAAATCCACACCAGTGCAGGTGGGACAACCCCCGAAGAGGAGTTACTCTGAGTCAGATCACAGGCCAAGGCAAGTGCTTTGGCAATGCAGTCTTAGCAAAACGAATAGGCAATGTCTGTACTGAATTTGTCAAACTTGACAAAACGATCAATAAGTGGGTGGTCCCATCCGTGTCAGGAATGTTTGTTTGCCAGCAATCCGGAATAAGCCCCTGTGTGCTTCTTGATAAATTCGATAACTCTGCTGATTTTTGTGTCCAAGTTTTAATTGTTCCTAGAGTCCTGTATCACCAAGAAGAAATGTACCACCTTTTTGAAGAACCTAGCCGGATCCACAAGAGAGAAGTAATAACAGGCATAACCATTGCAATGCTGCTCGGCCTTGGAGCCACCGGCGGGGCCACAGGTGTTTCGGCCCTTGTGACCCAACACCAGGGACTTTCTCAGCTGCAGATGACTACTGATGAGGACTTACAAAGAATTGAAAAATCCATCTCCTTTCTAGAGAAATCTGTCTCCTCTCTCTCAGAAGTCGTCCTGCAGAACAGACGAGGACTGGACCTCTTGCTCATGCAACAAGGAGGCCTGTGTGCCGCCTTGAAAGAGGAATGCTGCTTTTATGCAGACCACACCGGAGTTGTACGGGACTCAATGACCGAACTAAGAGAAAGGCTAGCCCAGAGAAAAAGAGAAAGAGAAGCCCAACAAGGATGGTTCGAGTCGTGGTTTAACCAGTCTCCATGGCTGACCACCCTTGTTTCCACTCTAATAGGCCCCCTCACTATGTTACTCCTAATGTTGATTTTCGGGCCTTGCATACTAAACAAATTGGTGTCATTTGTTAAAAGCCGGTTAGGAAAGGTTAACATTCTATTTGTTGACCGCCAACAATTTCTCTAGAGCGCATTTATTTTGTAAATGTTATATCACTTTTTATAAGTTGTTACGTAGGTTTTTACTAGTTTTTGAAATTTTATACCATTTATACTTTGCATGTTTTTTAATCAATCGGGGGGGGTGGAAATGTGGGTAATTCAGGATAGAGGGGGGGAAATGTAGGTGATTAGGGGCAGGCGTTCAGAAGATATCGCGTTGTACGAGACAGGTAGAACCCCTCCCCTCTACAGGTAATACGTGAGCAGAAGGAAGTGATGCAGCAAACCCAGGTTATTTAACCCTATGTAATCCATGAATAAGCGCCATTTGCCATCTACCAAATTGGTATCTGTGAGCTGATGGCCCAAACGACCTGAGGTGGTCATCGTGCTGTTCCTGAACCAGGTCGCTAGGCCTCCGAGAGGCAACAGTAGCAACTAGAGACCAGGAAGGAGGAACATGTGTGGAAAACCAGATTTCTGCAATTCTTGGTGCAGGAGGGAGGGAGTTTGAAGCAGTTGCTCTACAAGACAAAGAGCAGTAATGAATGTGCTTCCAGTGCCTTGTTCCTCCCTCCTCAGCTCTGCCTTATATGCATGATAACATAAGGGGACTTCCAGCTGCTGCTCAGAACATGTAGGAAAACTGCAAAGGAGGTTCATGGGGGAGGGGGGCAGAGTGGGTGTACATAAAAGAAAAAATGGGCAAATAACTATTTTAATTCTGCTTCATTGCAGCAGGGAAATGTTTTCTACACAGGCAAAGGGTGGTTTAGAGAGCCTAAGGGTAAATGGCTGTTGGTATTCACACAGGCCACACAAATGGATCGTGCACGCATATGCACACAAATATTTGCAAAAACAAATCCTTTGCACAGGCTGTCTTGGCAAACATCTTAAAAATCTGCACTTCACCTACAGAGCCAGAAAAAGCTTTAGGATTAGGACCTTTACGATTGTTCTTCAGGCAGCACTGCAGACATAAAAAAGCACGTCATGGAAAACTGAGAAAGAGATCGAACAAAATGGAAAGCACAAGATCTACATTAGAAATAAACATACAATATGCTTGCTGCATATGCAAAATGTTCCTAGGACATGTGGACTTGCAGGCTCAAGGCAAAGGGGATACATCTCTACCTATTTCAGTTTTTCCATGCAGATGTAATAATGATGTGTGCCATCATTAACTCTGTCCTGCAGGACTTAGGCTCAGCATGCCTTCATCTGTGCATGTATCTGTGTGTGTGCCGTAACTAGATAAACGAAGTAAAGGGAACAGCCTACTGTTATGTCAGTATGAGGCAAGTAAAATCAACTGCAAGAGGGAAAGTCACAGAGCATTTCAATGGGCTTGTGGCCCATTGAAAGGGACCAGCCACTTTTATTCATAAAATTATATTTTTCTTTTGGCTCTTGTGATCAAATGCTCTACAGAGTTACCTGAAATAAGAGACACAAGAAAGCAGTAGCTTGTATTCCTCTTCTCATTAACTCTTGAAATGAGTACCAGTGGATGGAGTGGGGCACAAGTTCTATGTGTCTTCAGCAGGCACCTCCCTGTCTATTATTTCTCTGCTCTCTTGTAGTTTTTGACTGCATGCTCCAAAGTCAGCCCTAAGAGAAAAGCAATAAGGAATTTGTCAAAAAATAGGTCTTTTTATTTTCTGGGGTGTTCTTCTGGAGAGACCACATGCAGCTCCAGCCTGTGGGATTCCGTGCCTGAAGCAGAGAGCTCTTTCTGAACTCAGCAGCCCATAGCATCACTGAAGACCAGGTGTCAAGAGCATTTGGCACAGGGACATCAACCTGAGTTTCCCACCTTCCAAGTGAGGAAAAGTGCTGTTGGTTATTCAAGATGGGGTTGTTGCAACTAATAAGCAGGGGAAATTTGTAACACCAGGATTTTGATCTTGTTTCCATATCTTGGTTCAATGCCTCAACTTTTAACGATGAGGTCTTGCACTGTTTTACCCCTTATCATTATTTAATTTAGATCAAATCCGTATCACTCTTTAAACAAAAATTTTACTGTAGAAATTTTGCCGAGGTGAGAAATTTCAGGATGCTACCATTTCATTTCAGTGATCTGTTGCTGATGACGCTACAGAATGAATCAAAGACCATATGGCTAGGTGGTATCCACATCATGGGATCCAAGCAGGTTTCACTGCTTGGATCCCATGCTCTTTACCAGCTGGAGATTAATGATGTTTTCGGCCTCCAGAGGTTTTGGAGCCCTCTGATGATTGGAAAGTGATCAGAATTTTAAAACAGAGCCCAGGTGAGCGAAGAGTAAGTAAGGTTGTACCTCCTTGGGGAAATGGTTGAATTCAGGGTAAACCTGAAAAAGAAGACCCCACAAACAATAGGGAAGATTGCAGTTTTGATGGCTGGTTGCAGTAAGTGGATAGGAAACTGCTTCTGTTCAAGCTGGAGAAACGGTAAGTTGAAAAATGTGGAACTCCAAAACTGTTCACAATCACTTCACAGCTATGTTCTGGCTATCAAAGGCGAGATGTATTTTCTCTATCTCTGCCCTCTGCTGCAGGTAAAGGAAGAACCAGTCTTAAAAAAAAGCATTTATCACACATTTCCTGTGTAAATAGGTATGCCATTGCTCAGATTATACGCATTTAGAAAAGGAAAAGAAAAATCACTCAAATGGAAATTCCTGAAAGTGGTGATAGAGAGGTATGTACTCAATGTACATGTGATATATGTACAGAATGTTTTTTGGCTCATGATAGAAGCAGACAAGCCTTTTAAAATTATTACCAACACAGAACTGACATTAGAGACAAGAGTAGACCACACCAGAAGATGGCACTACATAGCAAATGTCATTCTCCTCATGTGGAGCCAGTCACATCCTTTTACAGCAGTGGTTTGTAATGCCCGTTCTGAGAGGCCATAGAGGGCTGTCTGCTCAGCCCTGCTGAGTAATGTATTAGCAGTAATAACCAGGGTTCTGCCTGGTTAGATGACCAGAGAACTTCAATCTTCATGATGAGGGACTGTTTCCAACCACCTAAAGAAAAACAGGAAAACATATAAATAATTAATTTTCTTTGAAGTTCATGATGTCTGTATTTTTTCCAAACAAAATTAATACTCTGAGAGTACATAAGGCACTGCTCCGTTATTTGGTATCCTTTCTGACTGAATCCAGTGGAGTTTCCCCTTGAATGGAATCCACATGACAGTTAAATAGTGAGATATGTGTAGGGATTGGATACACTGCCAATACAGTTTCAAAATTATATCTTTAAATTAGTAGGGCTTGATGTTCCCTTTTTGTTTACAAGTGATACACTGCAGGTAATAGCAGTGCTAGTGTTTTCACCTGGCTTTCATTTTGCTAAGCTGCATCCTAGGAAGGACTGAAAGAGGAATTGCGTCGTCGTATTAGTCCTCCACAATAGTGTCCACATAATGAAAAGCTTTCTGTACTCATCAAACCCTCTTCAGCAAAATACACAATTGTTCCCTTGATATAATGAGCTTCAGTGGCTGCTATCCTGGCCTAGATTTGAGCTATGTTTTGCATCTGTCTATTTCCAATTTGTATGAATGAAGGTTCAGTTTGTTATCAATTCTTTTCCACAGCTACACGCTCAAGAACACAGATTTGCATCCAGGTTTGTGTATGAAGATTTCTGGGCATCCAAGGTGTATTTGTCCTGTTTTGGACTTGGGTTTTGCTTTTCCTCCTTGCTTTAGCTGTTGCTGCACATTCTAATGAGAAATTAAGTTGTTTGAGAGGTAGGACTCTGCATGACTGCTTAACAAAAAAGTGAAAAACCTTGCTTACACTTCAGAAACTTCATTCAGTTTCCAAGCTCCCTTCCATGTGGTTGTTGTCAGGTTATACTGAAACCGATGTGGGTTCAGCTCTTGCTGCCTGAGTGCTCTTGGAGCAAAATTCCTAAGCTTCACCAGAGCCTTAGAGGATATATTCACCTTAAATGTTTGATAGTGAATATTGAAAGTTATTGCTATAAACCAGGGTTAGTAAGAAGCAGCAGAAGTTCCTTTCCTAGCATTTGACAGGGAAGCAGATGACTAGGGTAGTATGATGGAAAAAGCCTCTTGTTTAATAAAAGATGTAATAAATACCTGGTTTTTTCATTCTTTAGAAAGTGGTGGTGCATTGTGTTCTAGAATTAGAATACAATGTTATAGAATTCATGACCAAATTAGATAAAGAGTTCAGAATATAGTCATCCATCAGAGAAAGTATAAAATACCTTTCTTAGTAAGTGTCCTAGTTTCAGCCAGGACAGGGTTAATTTTTTACAGTAGCTAGGAGGATGCATGGCCAGACCATACTGTTAAGGTGCCAGCTCATGTGGGAGTAAGGGAGTCTCTGTGGGAGTAAGGGTCTTGGTGGTCAGTATTGTTTCACTTTCCAAATTTCTTTATCTAATACCTTTCGTTATTAATATTGTCATTAACATTGTTGCTGTTACTGTTGCTGTTTCTGATCTCATTGCTGCTTCCAGTAAATTGTTCTTATCTCAACCTGTGCCTCCAAAAGAAGGGGGACAGGAAGAAGTGTGGATTGAGCAAGGGCATCTGGTTTGGTAGAAGGAGACTAGGGGCACTGGATTGGGAAGTTTTATTCCTAAACCACGACACTCAGGGTCATGGGTCATGAGTCTGAGGTCATGGGAAGAAGTGGGAAGAGGGGAGAGGCAATGAATACAAGAAAACAGTTCAGGTAGGAGCCACCTTAGAGTAAAAATAAAAAGCTTGATAAACCATTATTTTTAAAGTTCTCCCTTTAAGGTTCTGAAATTTTCAGGTTGTTTCCTCAAAATGCATTGTCTGGTGCAACTGAATGTGTTCTGTTAGAAACACAGGATATATTTGCAATAAAAGTAACAGTTTTCAGCAATTTTCACACTTCATTTCGAACGTGCAAATGAGCCTATCTTGCCAAAAAGATTGTTTTATTTTGTCAGTGTTTTAAAAACGGCTTTTGCTAATGGAAAAATAGATCCTTTCCAGGAAAACTATAGTTCATCTGAACAGAAAGTACTGCTGAAATTAGAAAGGTTAGCATAGCACAAGAGCTTTAGCTGGGAGAATTAGTTAGAGCCTTCTGTAATCTCTGCAGGCACAGTCTCAAACTTTCATTCCTCAGCTAATTAGCACAAAATAGAAACTTTCCATACTGAAAAGCAGTATTACCACCCTTGCAAAACAATCTAATTTACAGAATTGCTGCAATGGATTGGATCCAAGTCTACCTAGCCCCGCAGACAGTCTTGAAAAGCACCTGGTATATTTAGGGTGAGAATAGCATGACTTCCTATCATGCATTGCCCAGCCTCCAGTACCCAGTGTTAGAGACATTTATATCTCAAGCCTCTAAGTTCCAGAACTTGGAGATGTGGAGAAAGTCAGTACTTCTTCTTACTAAGTCTGTGTATGATAATTTTGCTACACGTCCCCATTACTGATGTCATTAAATCCTTCTTCACACCTCTTCACTACAGTAATAATATCATCAACATCTGTGATTCTTTTCCCCCACCTTCATCCTGCCCCATTCCTCACTTTCCAAACTGAAGAATCATTTTTACTCATCTCTTCATGTATGTCCTTTATTTCCTGATCCTTTTATAGTGCATTTCCTTTGATATCCGTCTCTGCTTTTTTTTCTTTTTTCTGCCATAGTTTTTTAAAGAGAGTAGTACCAAAACTGCCCAAAATTGTCAAATCTATATACATAATATTCTATAGCACAACACTTCTTACATCATGTGGATAATAATCTGAGAGTAAAACTTGAGAATTTAATTTTTAATTAAATTTCCAAGCAATCATCCCAAATAAATGCACTGTTCAAACACTGCAGTGCTCTACCAGTGAGTGACTCTTTGGTAAAAATTAATACCAGTACTCCTGCTCTGCCTAGTGAATGAAAAACAAGTTATCATAACTGATAGGACAGAACAGTAAGGAATAATTTCAGTGCTAAACTGACTCTGGATGTCCACAGAGCTGTGCATCTACAAATTAATGATTTTAGAAGATTTTGATGTAAGAATAGTTTTATCACATGTAGGAATATGACTTTGGAGGGGCTAAAAATTCTAAAAACAATGCAGCAAGTAATTTATGAAAAATTCTTCAACATGCTTTTTACAAGTTGTAATTGTAAGGCTTTAGAGTAGATGGATCTCTATCACAATAAACTTTTGAGTAGTATATAAATATAATATTAGACTTTCTCTGTTTTTTAAAAAGAAGCTTAATAATCGTAAAAAGAGTCCATTACAGGCAGGGATTCAAAACCCTGATAATATACATCCAAACCAGTAAGTAGCCAACACATGTGAATACAATTTCAAGGATAAGATTGCTGAGAACAAACTAAAATTCTGACAATTTTTTTTTGAATGAGACATGCAAAACTAACAGGGTCAACTAAAAACTGGGCATGAATATAGTTAATTTCTCTTCTTTCTTGGAAATCAGTCAGTTCTGATCTTTGGGCTTAAGTAACAAGTAGGAATGGATTTAAGTGAGGAGAAATAAGGCTGATATTCAAAACATATTCATCATATTCCTAATGTTCATTTACGTCATGTATCATAGCAAATGTAATACTTATAGAAGGTAATTTTCATAAAAGTCAGCAGTGACAGAGGACCTACTACTAAGGTAATTTCTAAAGCAAGTTCCTTTAAAGAGCAATGTAGGAAATGTGTAGCTGTACTTAGATCTGGATATAGTTTCCTCTTTATAATCACCTGGATCATATATAAAGCACATTTTTCACTCAGATTAGTCTATTTAAACTAAGAGTGTGGGTAAGGTTACCTTTTTTTTTCTTTTTTTTTTTTTTTTTAAGATTAATTTCATTGACTTTGCTGGGGATAGATATCAGCATTTCCGTACTAACTCAACACCTCTGAAGGCTGTGAAATGACTGAACACGGTAGGCACTCTTCTGTTTTTTTTCTAAATGAACCAAGCTTTCACACTTAAGCAGCAGACAGGGGTAAAGATGAAGCAGAAAGGCAAGGGAAAGATAACCTTATCTTTGACATGATCTGTTAAACAAGAAATATCACCTCTTTGATCGTCCTAACACACATATCTCCTACCCCAAAACAGCAACTGTGATATCCTGTAACTTGAAACCAATACTTTAAAGCAGTTTAGAGCCATTTGAATTATAGTCTGCTACACAAATAACTTGCACTGAAATGTTTATCAGCTCTCTGACGTAGCTGCTTCCATTTATAGCTTATAAACTGTTTTTTACTGGTTCCTTCACATCTGATAACATGGCTTGAGAACAGGTGGTGAAAATGTTAGGCAATTATGAGAGCCTCTGTTTGTGCGTGTGTGGTCTCTTGCAAAGCCACTGGCCACATACGAAAGCATTGTAAAAGTCCCAAAGTTACATTATCAGCCTCTGTTGTTGAGTACTGCCCTAGCCCTTTCTGCAACTGGGGTCTTTCTGGACTGTAAATAGCTTTGCTGAAGGGTTAAAAGTTCAGAATTATCAAAACCTACATTTAAGAACAATTTTCACTCAAAACAACTCACAAAATAGTTTTAAATCTCACGTGTGTAAGCAGTGTGATTGAGCAACTGTCCAGTGTTACAGTGTAAAGCTGTTTCTTATCAAGGCTCAGAAAGTGATAAGTTGGCCAAGGCAGGAATTGCATATTACCGTAGTACTTTTAGAGGTTTTGCAGCTAACCCTGCTGGAGTATGTTGGCTTTTCAGAGATATATTAGCACGAGTTGTTTAATTTTCTTTGCAAGGAGGGATAAAACCCTCCCGTAGTTTTATCATAGAAGTATTCTTCAGAAGATTCCTTGCAAATTCTTAGTACTCAGTTAAAAATATCTGCCTTTAGAGGCAGAGTACTCTCTGACTCTGGATTCAGATTTTTATTTTAGGAAAACAAGAATATAGTGTTGTGATTAGTAATCCAATCAAGAAAGAATTAAACTAACGGTAAAACCTTGCAAATTATTTCTGACATGTATAAAGTTTTTTAGGCAAAGTAAAGAGATTTTCTAATTTGAAATAATTTCAAAGTTCAATGCTGTTGTTGATAAGAATTTATTTGCCTTGGACAATATAAGTGCTGTGAGGCTGTTTCTCACTAGTGGGTACAGTCCAGCTCAGAGTGTTTTCCAATATTTCCTTGCATTTCGATGTGACAGGTGCCATTTGCCATTAAATGGAAACAAAAATAACTTCAAATATTTGCCCTAGAGCTACAATAGGAATGCACATCTTGGATTTCAGCAGCCATTAAAATAACCTTTGTGGAATTGAAAGGAAGAAAGTAATAGAGAGGATATTCTACAGATGGTGCAGGCTTGTATTACCCCTTCCATCACTACACTCCCTCTCAACACAGCTGTATTTATCCAGGTCCCCTTCCCATTTACCCTTCAACCATAACCTCCAGAAAAAGAGCATGCACTATATTACAAGATTTTAAGTACAATGTGCTCTCTTCCATCTACAATACATATACTTCTGAGAGGAATTCAACCTATGCATCAGGTCTGTGCATTTTATTTTATCAAAATGTTTCCAGCATTATTGATTGAGTTGGGCAAAGAATAGTACATCTGTACAGAAAAGGTGCATGAATCATAGTAATTTTGAAGGAGGCATGTATTAGAAACATTGACTCTACAGCCTTCACAGAGTGCCTTTGTGCTTCAGTGAAATACACTACACCTTGAGTCATTGTACTCAAATTCCTTAGGACAAGTTTTGCTTTTGGCATTTTTCTTTCATTCAATTTTGGTTTCAAACCATCCTGAAAGTTAGTCAGTGCATGACAATAAATACAGTGTTGTGTTCCTGTTAATAATTTCTAAAATTCCAGGCAAGAAGTGATGCCTGCTGCTCACACTTAAATATTATAGAATTACTGCCAATATCAGTTTCTGGTTGTCTGGCCATGAAATCATTTTTGTCAAGCTAACTCTTTCTGCAAACTCATTTTTTGCTACATCTGTATGTCAGTATTAACTTACCACGTTCTTCTATTTGAGTTTGCAAAAACGTGTCCAAATAAAGAGACAGGTTTTAAATGGACTACGGTTGTGTAGCGCAGAAAAAATGTTACAATTTTTACTGTTCTGACGCTTCCAATATGAGCTTATATTAGAGTTCTAGCTTGTCTTTTTGAAATACATTGACAAAGAAAGCATTTTTTTCATTTTCATGTTGTTACTGACACAAAAATATATGGTTTTTTTCATGGCCACGTTAAAAAAACCTCTCAAAAATACTTTCAGATTGTAAAATCACATGTCCAGAAATTCCTAAGTGGCAGAATTAAAGTAGTCTGTCAAGTTGTGTCCCTTTGGGACTCTTTTGAAAAGCTTTTAAGAGAACTTTCATTTATTTTTCCACTAGATCCTCAACTTTGGCAGTGCACACAACAGCTATTATTCAGGGAAAGCAACACCTAGTGATTTCAGATGTCTCCTTTTCATTTCTATTTTCCCTTATTTGCATGCTGGAAGAGTGTGGTTGTTTTGGGGTTTTTTTAATTAAAGCTTTTGCTGAGAAATTGCAGTCTGCAGTGAACACCAGAATGGGAAAATTCAGTTCACGTGATTAGTTTATCAATGTGAGGAAACGACTGAATATAGGGAATTATAGCAGAAGTGTTAGGCTGCTTCCACTGGTTGTGCTATTATCACATCAAGAATAATGTGTTCTTAAAGGACCAAATTCATTAATACAATTTAAGATAACTGACACAATGGACTACGGTGACTTGGCGGTGCGGGTTGTACTTGCGGAGTATCCCCATGACAATCTGAGAACTTGTACTTGATCAGGAAAGTAGAGGAAAAAAGTAGAGACAAATGTGGTCTAACTCAAGTCCCTTTTCCTCCCTGCTGCAGGGGATTATGTGTCCTGCATGCTCCAGATACTTGCAGAAAACAAGGAAGTGCAAACAGATATTCAAAGGCTTGAATGTTTAATGAATGTGTCTGCCTGAGGGTTCCTGGCTGTAGGACTGAAGTTGATACATGGAAAGACTCTGCCACTGGTCCTCTTAGTCATGGCTTTCCTGTTTACTTTGATACCAAGTTCAGGAGAATTTGAAGTATAAACCAACAGTGTTTACATTGATGTATGCTCTTATCTACTACGATTTCATTTTTTTAATTTTCACCACTGTTGTTCTACAGAACTTGTGAAGTCAATGGTGTAAATTCTAAGTCACCTCTTAATTATTAATATCTTTTATTAAACATAAATTTTCTGCAGACACCTTAGCTAATACTGAAGCCTAGCCAAGGAAGATGGCCCCTAAATACAAACTGAAAAAGACAAGAGACAGTACTTTCAGCAAAGTTCCAGCATTAATGGAGGAAAAAAATTGTTATTGAGATCTTTTGCTTGCTTTTTACCTTTCAGGCATTGAGCTACATTTTGGCTAAGTTTTCAAACTTTTTTTGAAATTGTGGGTAGTATAATTTATAAATGAAGCTGAGGATCATCACATATTTGTAAGGGATCTGTGAAAAAGAAAAAGAAATCCATCCATTATAGTGAAGCTTGCAGGGCAGTACAAATGTTCTTTAAGCTCAGCTGTCAATCCTCAGCCTGTAGGTGTGTGATTGTAAAAATTGCTTCAGAATCTCCATGAGTGTGCATGTGTTTATGCACTAAGAACTGCTGAAGTACATATGGAAAACAAACGAATTGAGATGTATGTGATACAGAACAGGTTTTAGGGTTACTAGTGAGGGCATTATAGTTTTAACTTTCCTAAAAAAATAGGACTTATTTTGTGAGAGAAACAAAACTAAACCAACAAACCAAAAAAGCACAACCCTTTCCCTCAGTAAAGAAACTGAACTCTGTTTTCCTTTTCCATATAAAGGGCCTCAGTCATGGGATGAGTAGTAGAGTGTTTGATGTATCACAGTGCATAATTGGTCAGGTTTGTCCTAAAATCTGGATTGTTATTAGTTGTCCTCGTAGAAAATGGTGGTGTGGAACTGGTTCCTATGGAGATTCCAGCTTGCATCAGAAGATTAGAATAAAAATTATATACAGTGTTCAGAAAATGACAGTGATCTGTAGGAGGGAGGAGGAGGTTGTTGGGTATTTGAGGGTTTTTTCCCCTTTTTTTTCTTTTTGAGCTAATTCTGATGTCTGCTTCAGAACTTGCTTGGGAAACAAAGTCTAGCCATAGTTTACATAGTTCTATAAATAATGCCAGCTCTAGAACCATTCACACAACATTGACAGCAATGGATAAAAATACATAAAAACTCAATTTCTCAAACATTGCCTTTTAAGTACAGTAAATCAATGAGCATAAGTTCTCTAAAACACCGAGTTGAAATATAAATGTTTATAAAATATGACATTCCCAAGCAGATGGGCTAAGGGCTGCTTGGTAGTTTGCTTGTAAAAGCAAAAATTTCCCAAGTGGCCACTGTTTGAAATCCTTGTACATTTCAACTGTAAACTGGCAATACCACAGTTGGAGTTTGCAGAACTGCTAACCTACCACTACCTCACATAAGGTTAGTGGGAAATGCAAGGCTTCACCAGTTATGAAAACCGAGATCAAATGCCACACATTAAATTGCCCAGAAACATTTAAGTGTTCAATTTCTTTTGTCTTAGTGTTGTAGAGTTATCACTGATAATCAAGTTTGTTAAACTTCATTTTCTAACATCAAGGGCAAAAAAGAGAGCAGTCCTTCTGAAACTTGAACTGCTTGTACACTGGCAGCAAGCAATGACTGGAGAATGTTTGCTTCTTGATTATTCATGTGTAGCTTAAAATCATATGCTATTATGAAAAATTACACATATAAATGCTTTTTCATTGTTTGGCGGTTTTTTCACCTCAGCAAAGTCTACTGTTTCACAAGGTCTGTAAGGTGTAATGCATGCTACTTTAGAAAAGTAAAGGAAAATCCACGTGTTCAGCTAGTTGGCAGTCTTATCTGCTCCGCTACTTCTTTACAGTGGAACAGAGTTTGCCAGTATGGCATTGGTGTTTCTATCTCTATCCACTAAAATGCTTTGGAGTCAATCAGCAATGCAAAATCAGAAATTAGTCAACAAGATACGTTTAGGGAATTTACACGTAATCAGGCTCAAAACCCAGTATTTGCTTTTGTATAGCAACTTGGGATTCTGTCAGACTCGTAAGAGTCTTACAAGACGACAGGCTTACACTAAAGGATCAAGGCTGCAATGTCTCCTTGTTCCCATGTCATCGAAGACCAAAAATCAGCAACAGAACTGGGTTTATGATTATATATATATCAAAATAAATATTTTATACTCAGTTTTGCAACTCATTCCTTCAGCTTTACTAGGGTCTTCTATTCATAACATACTAATCTAACAGATGGACAAAATTAAAATTAGTTCTTATAGATTTTTAAACCATTATTTAAGCTTTTTTTTCAAAAAGCAGAGAGGATGGTAAGTAATTGGCAGCACTCACAGATCTACTCTTCAACTAAGTATCTCTCATTGCTTACGTTGTGATATAGGTTAAATATTTGCCTTCTAGTTTGGCATCTTATTTAAATAAGTCTGCTTTCCTCAAATAATTACCCTTTGATTATTACAAATTGGACGTTATCATTGATTATTACAAATGGGACGTTGCCATGGAAAGCAATGTATCACCGTGCAAGGAGAGTTTAAGATGTTTCTACAGTCTTGTGAAATAATACCTATATGCTCATCCCCATTCTCTGCCTTGTCTCAGTCATGTCTTTCTGGACATCTAAATATGCACCAGAAATGCAAGTGAAGTAGCTTTTGTTGCCAATGAATGACATTTTTATTTGCATGAATTTGCAGAAGTTTTATGTTTAGCCTGCTAGTGGATAGAATTATGGAAATCTTTTTTGATTCTTGGTCATGCCGAAAGATTACATATATGGACAGTTTTTTCTGTTTTTTTTACCAATCCAATATCATTCACACCTGTGTAAGGTTCATTTTTTCATTTAGAGATAGTTATGAAATATGCAGTTCACAACTTTATTGAAAGAGAGTGGAATTGTGGAGAATTTTGAATTAAGAGACTCTACAGAAATATGCTTATTCTATGATGACAGGAACACATCTTGCCCAATGTTCGGTTTTACAGTTCAGTGTACTGCTAAATTTGAAAGTAAGAGAGGAGTATTTTGCTTGCTTAGTCTCACCCTGCAGCTATTACAGGACAGAGTATGTTTTTTATATTTCATCAAGACCCAGATTCACAACTTCTTTATGTAATAGGAGCTAAGCAAACTGAAAAACTTGTGGGAAGCCTGTAGATTTTACTGGAAATTAATTTTGGCTAAAACTGAGGTGCTGTAAACAGTAGATTTGATCTTCTACATTGAATTTGAATTTCAAGAACAGGCAACATGCAAAGGTGCAAAGTCTAGAAGGTTTCCGTTGAGGAATAATAATAAAATGCAAAATTATCCATAGTTCATTTCTGATTGCATGAAGAGTGACTGAAATTTTTTACCACCAATGCTATAAGCAGAGAATTGGCAGATTCTGTCCCAACTCTTGGCAGATTCTGTCCCAAGAAGAAGCTGCAAAAAAGTCCAAGTAGAAACTTCCCGAAGTTTTAGTAGAGTAACTATCAGATACCTGGGAAAATACTTCCCCAGTTTTTATATCATTTACACCAAAAAGTGGTTTGAATATTTTGGCTGGACAGTTTGACTTGACTTTTTGTTTGCTCTGGAGGCAATCAAGATATCATCATATAAGATACTCAGTTTCTTATACTCTTAGGATCAAATTTATATAAAAAGTTAAAATGGAAAAAAATAAAGAGCAGTACCTTATGGAATTTGTGTTAACAAAACAAATAAACATAAAAACCCAATGAACCAAACCAAAACAAACAGCAGCAATGGAAATCCCACTTAAATTTCTTTCACTTTTAGAATGATCTTTTCCTCCTGTTTTTATGTTTTGGGACTCAAGAGTTTATGGGAAACCGAATGCTAAGTCATCCCTACACACTAAGCAAGTCTTGTGACCACGATTTCAGCAGAGGATGATATCAGAGTTGGACAAGAAGCTGAGTTCTCCCTTTTTCAAAATTTATGAAAAGAAAAATTCTTATATCACAGTAGGACAAAGGGATTATGTACATTTTCACAGGAACTTTAGGTGTTTTCCATAAAAATAGAGTGAATCAAAGCAGAGATTTTTACACAACATTTGCTTAGCCCAGAACACAAGGACAGAGACAAGGTTTAAGTCCTGCACCTGAATCAGGTAGGTTTTCTGCACTGTAGATTAATATTCTGAACATTTTTCTCTGGTAACGTATTACTCTGTGTGACTTGAAATTCCTTTCTTCTTTTTTTTCATACCTGGCACACATTTGAAAGTTTCATGTTCTGTAGCTTTTTAAAGACTGAACACCTCACCTGAAAACATCTGACTAGCTCTAATGAATGCATTTTTTCTCTGAAGTTTTCAATCTATTGGTTTATGTCCAGTAATCTCAATATTGTTAATGTCCTTTCACTAGGTATCCTGTTCATGTTAAAAGATCCTGTAGATAAGTTACAAAACTTTTACCGTGGCACTCCAGTCATTTCAACTGGCTTTTAGACAAATTGAAAACATCATTTTAATCAGCATCAAAACTGCTCTATCTAATTTGGCTTAAGGCTGTACGTGAACAAGTGCTCTCACAGTAAGCACAAAGGTACTGTTTCACCAATCTTCTATTTTACCCTAAAATCAGTTTTAACACACTTACTTTTCAGAACTGTGGAAGTACTATAGGGTCATTAGGCATTTGAATTAAGGGATCTTATCATTCAATTCATTAAATTCTGGAGAGGAAGGGTGTATCTTCTGTTTATATTCAAGGAAATGAATGTCAAAGATTGCCGTGTGTGTGGTGTAAATAAGAAAGGCCACCAGTGTAGAGCTTCCATTTTTGTGATGAGAACATAAAAGTCAGTTGCTTCTGTTCCAGAGGTGATATTTTACTTAGACATCTGCTCTGTTTGCAGAAAGAAGACAAACATCTTTTGTTACTGATTTGCAGACTAAGAGGGTTTGGACATCAATTAAATGTAAGCCTTTTGAAATAAGGCTTACATTTAATTCTATAAACCTTCATGTTTTACTGATAGATTGAGCAGTTCTTTGTTAAAGTACAATTTACATAAGAGACAGAGGAAGTAAAGCAAATACAGGATGTGAGTTATCATGAAAATAATTGCACTACATCCCTGGAGCATTTTGCTGCTCATCATTAATTTTCTTAGGCTGTAATTCTACTATGAAAACTTTGCCTTGACAAATTATAACAAGCTATCTAAAGTATTAACCATAGAAGAAAGCAATTTTTGTATATGTTCACTGAGGGGAAAAAAAATAACATGAATCTGGCTGTTTAGAATAGTCAAGGGTGACAGAATTTTGTAGGCAATAATTTAGGGGATTTTGCATGATCCATTCTTCTTGACATCTTCAAAACAAGGTCCTTATTCTTTGCAACAACTTTTGAATTAATAAAAGAAAGGCAAGAGTTGAATATTGGGATTTTTATTATAATTTCCTGGCTCAAATAACTGGCAATAAAGACAAAAACATTATATTTAGTTATACATTTATCCTACACCACCATCATGCAAATTGATAGAGTAAATAATTTTTATGTAAAATTTATTTTAATCTCTGAACTTATGCTTAGTAGATAAATTGTCATGGTTTACAAAGAAGTGGTAGATGCTGGCTTGTGTTCATTTGAACAGAGACTTTTTTGAAGTCCAAGAATGAGCAGTCATTCAACACATTCAAGCAACAGTTCATGAGTATACTTGAATTTCAGCTCTTTGCTGCATCAGTCATCTTGAGAATAAAAGCAACAGTTCAGATTTTTTTTCTATGGTGCAGGAATACTCTCTGGAGCTGTACCTAACTCCGCTTTCAGTATCAGGACCACAGGTAACTTTATTAGCAATTGTGTAACCAGTATATTCTCCATGTCACTGTTACTAATTCTGTAAGTAGTACTGAGATCGGCCTGGCTCTTTCATTCCTTGAATCTTTGAACAATGAGTGTAAGGTACTATGAAAATACGATTTTTATTCTAATATCATCATTGCAATTGAAAGGATGCGACCTATTCCAGGCTCGAGCTCTTTAAAATTTACCTCTTTGCATTTAATGCAGTTCTTTGCATTGTTACGATACACAAAAAACCCATTACACTGCAGAAAACACAGATAGATGAAATTATCTGTAAAAGTTTATTTAAATCCTGGATATTTTATTCTGCTCATATATCCTAATTTAGACAGTTCAGTTGAGGAATGAAACACAAAATACAGAGGGATTTTTTCTCAAAACAAAACAAAAAAAGAAAGAAAAAGAAAAACATTTGACATTGCAAAAGGGGAATGTGCTAGAATAAAAAAAGTAAAATGGAGGCCCTGGGACAATGACTTCTGATGCCCCGATGATAGTTTCCATTTTCTAATTTTGTGTGTATAAGTATAATGTGTGTGCCCCACTTCGTATTTTTGATGCAACTCAATAAAAAATTGACTTTCATGGAGTTTTATGCTGTGATGAACCTATAGCAATGCAATTGTGATAGGTAATTAGTAATACTTTCTGGTAAACCATCTGACCTAAACAAAGACGGCTATAAATGGCCTGCCACAGTAAACTCACAACTATGTGTTTAAAATAGATGATGTGTTTGACATCTTAAAAAGTGATGAATCTTACTTAACAAAAACAAAAACCTCAGCATATCATGCTCAACAAGCATATAGAAAACACTTACGTTGTTCTTTTGAGGCATTTTGTAAATGTTCTTCAAGAAGGAGAAGAGCAGAAAAATATTTTTGTTTTCTTTACAGAATGAAACTGATTTTGTTTTCTATTTGGACTAGATAGAAACAAGAAATAATTATTACATGGATAAAATTAATATTCTTCTGTTCATAAAGCTACCGTACACATTTCCCCTTGAGAAGTTCTCCTTTATGGAAAAACAAAGCCACCTGAATTTCCTCTGCAAAACAGCAAGCAAATGGAAGTGTTTGCATTGCACATAAAATAGGTGGTAAATTTTAATGGATTTTCTGAAATTCTCAATAATTTTACCACAGATTAAACTGGTCTGGCTCTACAGTCCTATACAATATATGTAAGGGGAGAGGTAGCCCTTTTTTCCCCATGCAACAATAACATATTACTTAAGGTCTAAGTACAGAGTACACTATTATTAATGACAGTGCAAGTGGCAGAATATTCCACTGTGAAGACATTTTGCAATGCAAATGAGGATAAATAGTTTAATTTGTGATCTAAGTTTAACTGAGAAAGAATTGGTAAATCATGCTCTAAGACATTTTGCATATTTTCCTATTTTCTCCTTTTTCACTCAAAAGTGCTCAACTACGTCTGAATTTGAACTTTAAATGTCAAAGTGGTTTCATAGTACATGGTGCAATGAATGGACAGTTCATGAGCTAGTTTTGTAAAGCTTTAGCATTGGCTCTTAATTTTTTGAACCAAACCAAAAGAGATTAAAGGTTGTGTTTCTATTTCCAGCTTTTTAAAGTGGGTTAGGGGCCTTCTCCTTTGGAGCTGTTTCTAGTTACTCTCTGTTATTACTGCAACATGAATACTGCTGAGGATTTTGTTCAATTGGCATTCAAGTTCACAGTCCACATTGTGGTTGCTTGAAACTCTTTTTCCTTCAAGGATTAGTTTTATTTAATTGCTAAAAGCCCACAAACTAACCATTTCAAAGGAAGAGATCTTTCTAATATGGAACAGTAAATTCACCCATAAAAATGGAGTAAAAACAGCCTTATGTGTCCATAAGAACCTGAGAACAGTTTAGGACCGAAGTAACTCATGGGCTTCACACTGCAGTATTTTGCTTTCATCATGCAGAGGAAAGGAAAAAAGGTGCCGTGGAGAAGAATTACAGAGTTACTGTGTCTCTGTACACTTACAAAATGCAGGGAAAGGCAATTACCTAGAAAGACCCAGAAACGTCTAGAAATAAAGCATGACAGATCCTGGACACACCTAATACAGTACAACTTTATTTTATTTTACTCAAGAGCAAACTGTGTCTTACTCAGTCAGCTAGAGAAAACTAAATTGTTAGTACCTGGTGGAAAAAAAGCATTAGAGACTGTCTTTCAGGCTCAGCAGTGTCTACAGACAGGGCAAAGTCCCTCTGTCTGAATTACTTTGAATCCAGACAGCGAAGTGCTGTTTTACCAGCAAGACTGGTTTGCTGTAAACCCAAGGACCAGCATGCTACCAGCTGCAAAACCACCAGCTGTTTGTTTCTGTGTTTAAAGGTTTGGGGAAGCTTTCACAAAACTATGAGTCCTGCCTTTCTACTCTGGCCTCAAAGAGTCTAGTGGCACAATCTGCCTACTTCACAGAAGTCATCCGTGGGATAGCAGCACTGAGTCCTGTGTTGACACACGGGGGTTAAGATAAATGTAACTGTTGCACTTAACATTTTCATTTAAATTTAACTGAATGTTTTTGTTATGATACTCATTTCCAAAAAAATAAACCAGAAACTGTCATGTACAGAAAGCTGATTGTGACGTTTGTGTTTACACAGGTAAAAATTTGGATGTGCATTCTGAAAAAAAATAGTTACAGCTCATCATTACCTCTCACTGCGCAGCATGCCTCACTCTTTTGAAACTTTTGAGTGAGACCACCATTTTTGTAGTTCTCACTATGACTAACTTGTTCTTAGCCAGGCAGAGCATTTTAAGCACTCCAGCTCCCAAACCATCTATGAAATATCATGAGGAAGAGGAGAAAATTAAAAGCAAGAGCAGCAAGTTAGAAGTTTCCATTTACTGTCTTTGTGAATGTACATTGATCTCACATACTGGTGTCTGAGATGTTCCTTTCATGTCTAATGCAGAAAGTAAGTGTCCTACGAATTGAAAAATGGGGGTTCAGAGGAAAAATATAAAACAGCTCTCAATGGACATGGATTTAATTCCATGGAGGAAGGAGAGGACATTAATGTTGTCTATATTGAAATAATTGAGAATAAAAGATGTTGTTATAGTTGGTCTTAAATTCAGCAGTTCTAGCTTGAGTCTGCATTATTTCTGCAAGGCGCTGTAGTTGGAGCCCTGCCGCTGGGAAATCTCCCAGCCATTAGTATGGCTACTGTTTTACTTTGCTTGGCTCAAAAGAAAGGAAAAAAGGCTGTGTGGAAAAATCGTGGTTTGTAGGAGAAATTGCCGTGCCTCTGCAAACTCATGAAATGCTGGGCCAGGTAATTACCTAGAAAGGCTGAAGGAAACATCAGCCAGTAAAGCAGAGCAGCTACTGGACATGCCCAATGTTGGAGCTGTGCTATACATGCCACCAAGGTAAGTAGTGGGTGACTGTCACTTGAGAGAATAGGACACTTAGTTTCATGCCTACAGAGTTGTACAGGAGCCTCTGATCACTGGTGGTTTCCACCTGAAATGTCCCAAAGCCGTCACTTGCTAAGTGCGAGGTTTTCCAGGCGCTCCAGATCTATGGGGTAACACACATCTGAGTATGTGCATGACTTTGCACAGGCTCGTGTGCATTTGGTTTAACAGTTTCCCTTTCAGAAGACCTCTCATGTAGTTACTGTCACAAAGTGGATGGGTTCTTATAATGAAACTGAAAGAGGGGAAAACGCTCACCACAAAATTATGGGGAGGTAGACTTTTGAAACCAGAGTTTCAAAGCAGTTTAATTGTTATGGTCACATTTTTCTCAGACTTTAAGACCATGCTGGTTACAGGTCCTATTCAGATAAATATGCTTGCTTCATAATCAGGATTAATTACTTTCATACTTAATGTTCTTTCCATAGGAAAATTATTAAAATGACTTAATAGTCAGCTAAATTTCAATAGTTTCAGTTTGAATGGGTTATCAAAGACCATGGCTAGATTTATGCCTCTGTGGTGTCAAAGGTTTCCTTTGCTGTAATCTGTAACCACTGTTAAGCACTTCAGGTTTCTGAAAGGGTAATTTCAGTGTACATTTTTAAGGTGTATGGCCAGATGTTGCAGACATAGTCGTGGACCTCATATGCATACAAGGAGCCTGCAATGCCGACGTACACAATTTAGTTTTTGAAACAAGATTAAGATTTTATATAAAAAGGAGCAGATAGAGGAATATAAATAAGAGATTTTTTACCTTATCCATTTTAATAAACCTCTATAGACAACACCACATGTGTTACATAAATTTCCAGTGTTTGGTATCTGATTTTAGCACAACATGTTGAAAATATGTCTAATCGTTATTAGAAGAATGAGATGATTCCAGGAAAAGTGCAATTATGAACTGTCACTCTCTAGCAGAATATCAGGCATCACCCACAAGCTCAAATCAACCTACTTCCCAAAAATATGTCAGCAGAAGAAGGGAGATTTTGTGTTCCGCATTAGCACCATGGAACTCCTTGCTGACCTGATCAGCTTTCCAAAACGGGAAATGCTTATTGGTCAGCAGCAGCTAAAAGTAGTTAAGAGCTGATCAACATGGTTTTCCTATATGTAGGAAGTAGTGCCAGCAAAAGCCTGCACTGCTGGTGTGATGCTCCTTCAGTTTGAAGAAAACTACCACAGAAGGATTATGTGTTTACAAGACACACACTGTGCTGTATCAGAAGAAAAGGAAGAGAATTTCTCACAACTGTTTTCTTTTTCTTTGCCAAATAGATTTTGTTTCTACAGAGATGAGATTAAGTGGTATATTTTCTTCAGTTTTTCTTTTTTATTGCTTTTGCTATATTTTCAAAGAGTGTGAAACATACTACTTACACATATTCAAATCATCAAAAAAAAACCCCTAAATTTTCATAGCAAAAAACTTCCGAGACACCAAATTTTTTCCCCCTTTTCAAAATGTTTGCATGAAAAAACAAAGCAAAACCAACCCACAAATGGCTCAGCACCCTTACAAACTTCTTTGTAAAGCAAATCTCCCACCAGATTCAATGTGATGTCACTGTGTGGTTTGCTTTGGATTAGTTTAAAAGGAATAGTGCAGGCAAATTGTAACCAAAGTAGATTTCCAAAGAACATCTTGCCTGATGCAGTCAAAATTCATCATGGCTGTGCATGCAACAGAATACACAACAGTTTTGCCAGCCTGTGGGAAGAGTAAACACCTTCTCACACTGAGCTTTGTAGCAGTGTCAGATACTTAGGAACACAACACATTAGCCATTGCAGTGCCCAATTTTTAAGTACGTAGCCAGCTCTGGAACTCCCTGTCCTACCTTTGGGTGTCTGGGTTTCCTAAAGCCATGCCTATAATAAGAGAGAAGGATACCTAGTCTTTGAACCTGCAATAGCCAGCATGCTGTACAGAGAATGGGACCTTCCATTGTACTCTGCTAAAGATGCTCCAGTGTCACATAGAACAATTAAACAAGATTCAAAGCCAAATATGGAGCAAACAGAATTTCTCTGTCTTCTTGTAGTGTAGGAGACATATTGTTATGCCATTCTGCCCTAGGATACAGTGTAAGATGTAGCCAATAGTATGTATTCTACTACCATCTTCACAAGCTGTTAAAGCAGGTGGGGCAGTGTTCATTATCTCCTACCATGACTCATCCCTGATAACTCCCTCCGGGACCTATCTCTGTTTAATGGGCAATCAAGGACCCCACCACATTACTCAGAATTACATCGTCCCATTGTGAGATGCTCTGCCCAGGGGGAGGAACCAAGCTTTCCCACCTGGATATAATCTGGGGTTTGGAACAGCACAAGTAGTCCTACCTGCTGGATTCCCAGAGGACAAGAGCTACCACTGGGCCTTCAGGCGAAATCAGACCCTTCTACAGGATCACCACTTCATCTGGACTGCTACCACCACCCTGACTAACAGGGTGTCAGGTTGTATCCTGACTCTGTCAGTGTTCTTGTACCATTGCATTTATTTTAATTTTCCTATTAAATTATAATTCTGACTTGTGATCTCCCACTGGTTTGTTTTCAAACTAGTACACATTCCAAACTGCAAAGTTTCTCTAAGCCAGGGACTGAGGGTGATGAAGATAAATGCAGGAAATCATCAAGAAGTATAACACAAGCACACCAGTCCTCTGTAAAGAAGGTGTATTACACAAACTGTTCCCTTCAGCTTAGTCTTGACAGGAATCAAAATGTCACGTAAACTGAAGAGAAAGTTGTAAGAGAAAAATCTCTGTAAAGGAATAAAAGATATCTGTAGCTTCATGCAACATAAAAACATGCCTTCCCTGTAAATTTTCAGAATCTTAAGTGAGGAAAGAGGTAGTGAAATTGGTATGGATACTGAAGGAGAACTGAAGGCACTAGGATGCCTTTTTTCTAAATATTCCATGAGAAAATGATTGGAAAGCAACCTGTTGACTTGTACAAAGCCAGCTCAAAAAATACTAAATTCTTGACTTACTAATGCTGATTCCTGCAATGATATCTGATTGCACATGAGGAGGAAGAATTTGACACGCTACCTTTTGATTTGAGAGGGGAAAGAGGTCTCTTTAGGATTCAATAATGCCATGAGTCTTCTCTCACCAGAGTACCCAGAACCTACAAAAGAGCTTTGCCCATATTAATTACTCTGAGCATCTTAGGGGGTTTTTAGTGCAAGGGAACTCATTTCTCAGAAAGCTTAAGCATAACCAGTGAGAAAGTTAAAAATCCCATGCAATAGGACAGAATTTGTGTAGGAATTTATATAATGGGTAAGATCTCTGTACAGGTAATAAAGAGAAATTAGTTTGTGCTTGACAGCAGCTGCTGGATTCTGTTGTCAGCCATCAATGCTTTCAACTCTAGATAAGATGTGTTGTAATAACTCATTTAGCTCTCTTTCTACTAGTAGGCATTTATGAGCCTCAATCATCACAGTATTTGAAAAAGAAGTTTTTTCCCTCTTTGGGTTTTCTTTCTTCCTATCAGTTGTAGAAAGGCTTGACCCATGTGCTGGTTCTTTACTTTAATGTTGGCTAGTGTTCCTTCTGTTTTTCATGCCCACGGGGAACCGGCGGTGTGGTCTGTACTGTGAGATATTGAGAAAACATACAATATGCTTTCAAAGAGAAAAATTGGCATGATTTTTTTCTAAAACTTGATGATCTTGTGACAGTGAATTTGTTTTCTTAGAATTATCAAAATAAGATTTTCTTCTCTCAGATCCTCAGAAGAGGATCTTTTGTTTAAAGGCTTTACTTTCTTACTCTCAGCCATGTTGAACAAAGTCTGCTAGATAGTCAAGGCATGCAGCTGGTTCATGTCAATTAAGTCCACGGGACCTGAAAAAACCTTGAGTTAAGAGGACTGCTGCATTTGAGTTGAAGGATTATCTAAGTGAGTAGGTTTGAATAGAATCTTGTTTTCAGTGGTGATATTTAGAATACTGTTAATGAAATTTTGCAAAAGCTTATCAATAAAAAGATCATGTTTGTCATGTATATTTAGGTCATGCTATTATATGTCTGAACACATGCAAGTCACTCATATTCAGATGAAAAATTCTGAGAAAATTGTTAGGATTTGCTTGTATATGACTCACAGCTATTTGTGCATTCTTAAATGTTTCCTAATTTTTTATGATTTTTACTTCAATGCAGAAAACTGTTATGTTTATTTTGCATAAAGTAGGTTTCTAAGCTTGTTTTCTTTGCTTCTTAAGTAATCACTTGCCCCTAAAGCCAGAGTCTTGGAAAAATAAAGAGTGGATCCAGAAGCCATGGCTTAAAGTTTGGGAATCAACTAATAAAGAACATAGTTTTTACAGGCAGCAATCTTTACTGTCTTGTGACTGATGGTACCTATCTTGGTATGCAATTAGTCAGGCTGTAAAAGAATATGCTGTCTTTTTCCTGTAATACTGCTTCCTGCCCAGCACCCCCTAAGCCTCCTCCTGATGAAGGTCCTTGACTATGTTTTCTGAATATAATTTCTCTACTGAAAAAAACACATTTTGGGGTCACCTGTGTGTAGCTCACAAAGACTGTGACAAATTCATTCACACTGGTATATTTCCACAGAGGCTGACTATTTGTTAATTTACTATACTTACGTAGACTTCTAATTGTTGTCAGATGTTTTTCCTGTACTAACAACACTAAAAGCTCTGTTGTTCTGTTCACAAATTTAAAGAGGGAGACAAAAGTGGTTTAATGTTGCCTAATGATTTCAGCCTTCATTTCTTAGTCTGCATTGCCCAGTCCACTGCCAGTCTCTGCTGTCCGTATATCTTGCCCTCATTTTTCCACCAATTTTTAAGAAGGTTGTGGCAAGATGTACAAAATGGTATTCTACCACATAATAGACAAATCCTTCCTTTCCTCCTTCCTTTCCTCCTTCCTTTCCTCCTTCCTTTCCTCCTTCCTTTCCCCTTTTCTTTCCTCCTTCCTTTCCCCCTTCCTTTCCTCCTTCCTTTCCCCCTT